>NC_068973.1:13869166-14172500 GCF_016808095.1 Vigna angularis | reverse complement strand
TCGTATGAGTGCTCGTGCGATCGTACGCATCAGCCTAGTACTCATTTCGCAAAACAATAAAAAATAATAAAAAAGTCGTGTGAGTGCTCGTGCGATCGTACGCATCAGCCTAGTACTCATTACGCAAAACAATAAAAAACAAAGAAAAAGCCGTATGAGTGCTCGTGCGATCGTACGCATCAGCCTAGTGCTCATTACGCAAAAAAATCTAAATATTACATCAAAAAAATACCAAAAAATATAAAAATCTTCAAAAACTAAAAACATCCACATTTTCAAACAACAATCAATATTGCTAGCCAGAACTACGTGATCCTTGATTCTCCATCAAAAGTGGAGATACGTAGGAGCAAGGCCAGACCTTGTCAGGTTCACTTTCCCAAAAATCCAAAATCATTTTACAAATAAAATTCTCAAACAATTTCCAAACAAATTTTCAAGCAGTTTTTTAAAAAAACTACGTACCCCTGATTTCTCACATGAGAATACGTAGGAGCAAGGTCAATCCTTGTCGGGCTTCCTAAAAAATAAAAAATATATTTTTCTTTGCATCGTCTTGTAATCTTATATTCGGGGAATAATAATCATTTTTAAAACCACATCGACTTTGCACGTTTAATCAAAGGTACTGCCTTCAGGCAGCCGTTGTAGGGTGCTAATACCTTCCCTACACGTAACTGTTAGCAAAATGATGAAGATGAAGTTTTGATAATGTCCAAATCAAGAGAAATCAAGATTCAAGATGTTATGAAGACTTGTATTGCTTTGGAAAGCTTTTGTAATACTATAGGAAATATGTATAGGACTTAGATAAGAAAAAGAAAAGTGTTTTGTAAAATTACTATAGTAAATCATTGCAACAAAACACTATAGTACTATTCACATGAATAGTAACACTATTCACGTGAATAGTGACGGTTAACGGTAAGAGTATCGCACTTAACACGGACGTGGGAGAAACTAGTCGTTGAAGAAACTAGTCGTTTATGACTATTGAAGAAACTAGCCGTTTATGACCGTTGGACAAACTAGCCGTTTATGACCGTTGGACAAACTAGCCGTTTATGGCCGTTGGAGAAACTAGCCGTTAAGTTTGTCTTTTAGTAAATGGAAGAGCCTTTGGATGAGTCTATAAATAGACTCTCATTTCCTCTCAAGAAGAAGAACCAGAGACACAGAAACTCTTCCCTTGTGCTCAAGTACTCTGAACTCTTTTGAGAACTCTGTGAAATTGCTGAAGCTAAGGAAACTCTTGTCTGCAAAGTCCTGAAGTGGTACTGCGGTGACAGAGGAATAGCTTGATCATCCTTGGTGTGTCTGAGGAAGTGTCTGGAAGAGAATCATCCTTCGTGAAGCATTCGAAGGAGGTGATCATCCTTTGTGAAGATTCAAAGGAGGTGTAAGTTCATCTCTTGTGGTTTCAAGAGAGGTGGTAATTTCTAAACTGTTACAAATTGTTTTTCTGTGTGACTAATATTTGTAATAGTTTTGTGATAGTGAAAGAGGTTTATCTTGTTTGAGATAAGCGACTGGACGTAGGATCCTAGTGATCTGAACCAGGATAAAATACCTGTGTAATTTTTCTCTTTCCCTTACTCTGTTATTTAAGTTTAATTATCTGCTTAGTAAGAAATTAAGAGAAAAATATTAAAAAGGGATAATATTTGAATATAACCAATTCACCCTCCCTCTTGGTTTGTTCCCACGCTAACCATTCCGCTGCAGCCGCTCTGACAGTAACCGACTCCCGAACTTAGAATCTCATTTTTGCAGACCATGCCTTATCATTTTATGGTTTTTCCGTAGTTTTCCAGAATAAACTATGGTGGCGACTCCAAATCTTTTTTTCAAAATCCGTTTTATTTTATGGATCGTCGTCCCGTCGCGATTCCGGTTGCGACAGGTACTTATTGGAACTTTCCTTCTTTTGTTGATAATTTATGAGATTTTTCTTCTTTGATAGTTAATGAAGGTAAAGATATGCTTAATTGGATTTTGGATGATATTGGTTTACTTTCTCGAAAAGTTGCAAAAATTTGTTACTCTTTTGGAATGGAATGTGTAGAATGAGGTAATTTGATTTGGTTCGATGTTGTGCACCAATTAAAACTTTGGTTCTTTGGAAGGTGTTGTATCATCGTTGTTTAACTATTCATTTTGAAGTTATAAAAGGGGGTGTGGTTTTATACTTTGTGTTATTTGTGTGGTAATAATATTGTATGTTTTTCTATTTGTTCTTTAACTATTATATTGTTATGTGGTTGTGGGAAGAGTTGAAGAGAGTTTTTAGGATTTGTAGTTTTTCTCTTTGGATATAGTTGTTAAATTTATGAAGTTTCCTAGTAGTCTTTTGTTTAAAGTGATTAAAGTAGTTATCAATCATGACTGCGATTATCTTGATGATTTGGAGAATGACAGATCATAGTAAAATTTAGGTTCCAATAGCTTTTACTTCTACTATTTTTCAAATTAAAGAGTTGGAGTGTATTTTTGAGAATAAATCAAAGAAGGGAGTAATATTGTCTTTGATTTTTTTTTGAGCTAAAAAAATTAATATTCAAACTAGGGAGGATATGGTGGTTTCATTTACAGATATAATATGACAAGTTTCATATGTTAATTGACTCAAAGTAAATATTACTGGTGCAACCAAAAACTATCTTTGTTTAGCTACATGTAGTTGTAGTTTTAGAGAAAATCGAGGTAAATCTGTGAATAATTTTTCATCTTTTTAGGGGTGCAGACTTCTACTTACGTGAGTTGTTTTTGTTTTGGAGTATGTTTGGAGGGAAAACTTTCATAAACTTTGGTTAGAAAGTCATTTTACTTTAGTTTGTCATACTTTTTAGATCAATTATTGATTTCTTAGATCAATTATTGATTTCTTATAGTTTTAGAGAGAGATGACATCAATGTTTGTATTTTTGTAAGCATGTCTTATTCAAAGTTTCTCATAATGTATAAGTTAACTAATTTAACTTTTTATTTAAATAAAACAATATAACTACTTTAATGTTTACCTCCATTTTTCTTTTTTATAATAGGTAAATTTTGTTTATGTTTAATGAAGTGTAACATGGGCATTGTGTGGTCTCCCATATTTTTTTATAATTTTTTATAATGACAAGTGATTGATTAGCTTTGGAAACTATTGGTATAAAAGAGATGTCAAAATAATGATGTTTAGTCTAAGCTTATTTGTAAATATATAATAAAATATTTACTTTTAAATTATAATATAATAAATAATTTGAATTTTAATATTTTATAAAATAATTTATTTTAATATTTAATAATTAGTTTAATAAGGAAAAATATATATTTAATCAATTAATTTTATTATATATTTTTGAATTAACATTATATATAATAATTAAATATTTATAAATATATTTTATTGTTATAATAAAATAAATGATTAATGAAATAAATATAATATTTTGTTAATATATATTTTATATTAAAATAAATAATTAATTACAAATTTGGCTGCTAGGAAATAATTTATGAAGAATGCTTCAAAATCTCAAAAAAAATTATCAACATTATTTTTGTGGTAGAATTATTTACATAATATGTAGCATCCAATTATTTGAAAAACAATATGCATTGATTGAAAAAAATATATATAACATGTTAGCCATAAGATATAATAATGTTTTTAATTTGTCATTGTCAGCTATAAAAGCTTCGACACAATGTTTAAGGTTCTCTTCATTTTTTTCTTTCTTTTTGTGGATAGATCATCACCTGCATGCATACTAAAACTTTATCAAATTGTAGGTTTTAGCATAATGAAAAGATTTCATTGATTTACCGTGAGTGATATTTCCATATTAATAATTCTTTAGTTGTTATCATGCATGTTGAGCATTTATTGTCAATTTGATTGTCATAAAATCTATGCATAATATTTTAAATTCTTATCAATATAAATTAACATTATTTGTGTTAGGATTCTTGACATATCAATACCTTCCAATTATAAAAGAAGATCCTATAGCCTTTAATTAAATTAACAAATTTCTCAAACCCTAATCATATATAAAAGTTAATTTTAGTACATGTACATATCTATATTTATAACTATGTTAAAACAGATTAATGATACATTAGCATGCATGTTGTGATTATTTGTAAACTTAAAAATACTTCCATAATAGGAAAAAAAGTTTACCAATAAATTAAAATTAAATTATACATAGATCATTTTCTTAGAAAATTCTATAAATAACTTAAAAAAGTAAATTTCATTTATTTCTTTTTTTTATATATAAATGAAATTGGGGGGCACATTTGTAATATCTGTATAATGTCTCATATAAGTGGAGAAAAAAAGGAAAATAAGATATAAGGCTAATCATATTAATAACATTACTTTTTTTATCTTTTAAAATACCAATAGCTTCAATTGAAGTTACCCTTTATAAGAAATTCAATTATACAACAATTACTTCAAGAATAATTAGTTGAAGAAGCCTCATTTCTCGACACAAATTTACCCTACACACATGGCAATATAATGTTTCAATTAGTATTGATTTAATATATGTAAAGTCAATAAAAAAAATGTAAGGCTAATTTGATGGAGGAATGTATATTTATAATATTTGCATAATGGCTCACTCATGCAGGGTGAAGAAAAAGGAAAATAAAATAAATTATGAGGCTAATATTATTGATTGGACTACCTTTTATTGATAAAACTAAATTATCTTTTATTGATAAAACTAAATTATCTTTTATTGAAGTCACCATATACAAGAAATTCAATCCTACAACAATATTATCACATTAATTACTAGTTAATTTATTGAAACATTTTTTCACAAAAACAGCACCGTTTCACAAACACATTGATATGGCAATACAAACATTACATTGTTATGTAATAAAAAAATTTAAAATTTCCTTTCCATTTTAAATACGTAAACAAATTAATACAAATATAAAGCCAATCCATGATACATTTGACAGAGTAAATGCGTTTATAGTATTTGTATACTGTCTCAGCGAAAAAAGAGAGGGAAAAATAAAATATAAGGGAGATATAATTAATAGCATTAATTTAATTAAATCAATCTACTTTTATTTTAAATATATATAAAATAAATTTAAAAAATAAAACATTCTTAATTGAATTAAGTCACCTAATCTATTAAATAGTAATTATAAATTAGATTACTAAATTTATAATTCGCCAAAAATTAAAAAAATTAAACTAATTTAATTATTTTTAATTCAATTCATAATAAATCAAACTACTTAAATCGTATTAATTCACTTTAATATGTCTCTATCCAATGTCTCGTATCATTCTTAAATTTTTTTGTAACTTTTACTTTAAATAAACATCTTATAATACTTACTAAAAGCAATATATATACTGCTAAGATAAAAAAATATATTTTCATGATTATGATCCATATCTTCAATTTTTATACCATACATATTTTAATAGAAAATAATTTATATGCTTCGAATTTAAACTTAGGACATGACTTATCGTCCTCTCAAAATAGATTTGAATTAAAAATCATTAATTAGAAACGCGTAATAATAATCGTATTAATGTATTATCTTAATTAAAACCAGGTAAGATTTTTATGAATCTGATGATTTTTTTGTAGGTTATTTATTTATTTATTATTTTGTTATTATGGTAATATATCAGGTCAAAACAAAAAATATTTGCCTTATTTAAAACATTTCAGAGGTGTATGAGAAACAGTATAAAAACCTCTCACCATGAAGGCCTAACATGCACCGCACAGAGTAAGCTTTGAAACTCTGATCGGAGCCCAAATTCGCTCAACTCTGGAGCCACCGTTTTCCAAATCATTCACAAAATACAGAGAGCCTTCTCTACTCAATTGCTCGCTACGCTTCGTTCGTGTGCCTCCAGGTTAAGCCTTTACCTGATTCTCCTTGTGCTTTCTCTTTATCTGAATCAATGTAGTTTTGAATTATGTGATTGTGTTTTGGTTTTCCGTATTATGATATCTGTAGTGGTAGTAGTAGATTCCATTGGGGAAACAATGTTGAAGGGATTTTCTGTTTCTTGGGCGGTGTTTGTATATTTGATTTTTTTTTTGTAACCGTAACGGAACCTCCAATGTGGCTGTCACGACTGTGACGGTGCGGTGTGGCTATCCATTTCTGTATACAATTTTGAAACCTTGAATTTTTTGTGATTAGAAGTATTCAAAATGTTGAACTTTTTTTTTCTCTGTTTTTGATTGTTCCTTCTTGCGGCTTTTGTCTGTTCATTTTAAGGGCTGCATGAGTGGTTCGCCCTTTTTTGGTGGGAGCCTTAGGGTTTGTTTTATTTTTCTCTTTTCAAAAAATATTTGTAATTTTCAGAATTCAATTACGCAAGGTTGCTCAGACAGCATGTCAAGGGTGGTGCAAGGCACAAAGTAGGGTGCGGAATTGAATGAGAGGTTGCAAAAGATGAAAATTAAAAATGAAGATGAGAAACCATTTTTCTTTTGTTTCAATTTTTGGTTTTTTTAAAGACTTTCTCTGGAAACAATTTTCAAAACTGGATAGATTTTAGATGATAAATTGGTAATGAACAGAATGGAATTGTTTTTGAGTAACAGTTTTAAAAAACAAAAGGTGGAATGGAATCGGATAGACCCCTTTGAATTTACGTTTAGTTTTTAATCGCCTTTATTGTTAATCGTGGATGTTTGTTAAAGCTGTTCATTTGAAGAGTTGCATTAGCGAGAATTTACTTGTAAGAAGAACTATGCTTAGTTTTGTTAGCCTGATAATGAAAGAAGTGATTGGAAGTAGAAACTGTGTTTTGGCATTTGCGCTTTTTGATTACAACATGATCCTTTCTTTTGCGATTTCCTTCTCCACGATCAGCAAGGGTTTGGTTGTGGTTGGGGAAGGTTGCAAGCGACTGAGGATGTGAAAATATGATGGCAATCTAATATCATGATATTGTTAAGCTTAATTTGAAAATTCAATACTCAATATGTATATTGAATTTGTAGTTACCTAATTGTTTAGAAAACATGCTGGAAATCAATGTAGAGAAATATGCATTCCGAAAAATTCCATTATTCATTATGCCATGGTTGTTTTTGTTTTGTTGCTAATTTAGTTGTATCACTTTTTTAATGTTTATAGGGTTTACTTGGGGCTTCTGTAATTGAAGGAAGTGTCTTCATTGTGCATGTGGAACTGTCAGATTCTGGGTCTAAATTTTATTGTTGGGTATTGTCCTACCTCCTTGTCGGTATCACCTTGATGTATACTTCTGAGGAAGGAAATAAAGAAGTGTAATTAGTGGCCATTTGCAGAGACACACTGGCTAGCATGGAATGTAAAAAGGATGGTGCCGTAAGGGCAAAAGAACTTGCAGAGAAGATGCTTTTACAGAAGGACTTTGGTGGGGCAAGAATGCTTGCAATGAAGGCTCTAGAATTATATCCCAATCTTGATGGCCTTCCTCGATTTCTGGCAACTATTGAGGTGTATATCGCAGCCGATAAAATGGTTAATGGAGAAGTTGACTGGTACAGGATCCTTGGTGTGCAACCCTTGGCTGATGAAGAAACAATTCGAAGACGATATAGGAAACTGGCTCTTACTCTGCACCCTGATAAAAATAAATCTGTAGGTGCAGATGGGGCGTTTAACCTTATCTCACAGGCTTGGAGTTTATTATCTGATAAGGACAAGAGGACCACATATGACCAAAAGTACAATTTATGGCGAACATATCATGGTAATCCTGGTGGGAAACCATCTGCGCCAGTTACTCAGAATGGTTTATATAGTAGTTTATTCAGGCCTGTGTTGTTGAAACCCACATTTTGGACCATTTGCAACTTCTGTAAGACAAAGTTTGAGTACCATAATGTTTATATTAACTCTGATCTTATCTGTACATGTTGCCATAAGCCATTTGTGGCTTCTGAGACATCACCTCCACCTGGATACAGAAATGGTTCGTCCTCTTCAATAATTTCTCAGATGAAGCAACATAACTTCAACTTAAGCAGAATGGAAAGAAGTAATGGAAATCATGTTCCCGGAAGGACACCAATGTCTGCTGTCAATTCAGCACATGGGTCAGGTCCTTTCTCTATGCCTAGTGGCACTTTCCGGATACCAACATCAGCTTCTAGTGCTGCAGAAACTCTTGGTGCATTTAGGATATCTTCTGAAAATTTGAAGAGAATGCATGAAGATTCAACAGTGTCTTTAGAGGATGCCCATATTGGGAAAATTCATGCTGCTGAGAGAACTGGTGCTGGTTCAGTTTTTCAGTCCTCTGGTTTTGGTTCATATTCTATTATGAAAGGTGACAAGCCAAGGAAGAGAAGGTCCACTGATGAACATAAAGTAGGTAGAGATGGAAGAGATATGGAAAGCAAAACAGTATCTCAAACTGAAGGAACAAACTTGGCTAATGAATTTGGGTCAGGAAGGGTTAATGCTGCTGGAATTTACAAACGCAATGGTGTTAGGGAGGTATCACAGCTTCAAATGAAGCACCTATTGATGGAAAAGGCTCGGAAGGAGATTCTTAAAAATCTTGGTGAATTGAAAGCTTCTTCTGCATCAAAGAGTCTAAACAAGTCAAAGAATACTGACTCAGAAATCAGTGAGAGGGGGAAAAGTTGTGAAATGAATGGTTTAAAGCCTGGTGCGCTAGAATTTGTTGATTCTAAGGCTGCCGGGAAGAAGTGTTTTTCTGTTCATCCAGATCCTGAGCTTCCTGGTTCTCTCTCTATGAATGTTCCAGACCCAGATTTCCATGATTTTGATGGAGACCGTATTGAAAGTGCTTTTGGTGAGAACCAGGTCTGGGCTGCATATGACAATGATGATGGCATGCCCCGGTTCTATTGTTTAATCCATGATGTAATCTCAAAGAATCCTCTGAATATGAGGATAAGCTGGTTGAATACCAAAAGCAATGATGAATTGGCCCCAATAAAGTGGATCAGTTCTGGCTTTCTTAAGACCAGTGGAGAGTTCAGAATAGGAAAGCGTGTGTATTATAGCACTCTTAACTCCTTTTCGCACAGGGTGAAATGGACAAAGGGTTCGAGAGGGGTTGTCCATATATATCCGAAGAAAGGTGATGTATGGGCACTGTATCGGAACTGGTCCCTTGACTGGAATGAATTCACTAAAGATGAAATCATACAGAAATATGACATGGTGGAGGTGCTTGAAGACTACAGTGAAGAGCAAGGGGTGAATGTTGCCCCACTTGTCAAGCTTGCAGGTTTCAAGACGGTATTTCGGCAGAATGTTGATCCAAGAAAGGTCAGGAATATTTCAAAGGCGCAGATGTTTCGTTTCTCACACCAGGTACCTTCATACTTGCTTACTGGTGAAGAGGGTCCCAACGCTCCTAAAGGTTGCTTGGAGCTTGATCCTGCTGCTACGCCGATGGAGCTTCTTCAGGTGTTAGCTCAAGATCTGGAGCAAGAAATAATAATGACAACTGAAAAATCTGTGGAAGATGAATTGAAGCACAAAGAGAATTCCAAGGAGGAGGGTTCGCTTAAGGGGTGCCAGTCAACCAAGGAAGAAGGTTCTGATGCAGGATTAGGAGAGAAGAGAAGCAAGCCTGAGATTTTGTTTGTATATAAGCGGAGACGTCTGGGGGAAAAGAGAGCTGTGAAGTGTTAATTAAAGTAATGTTAATGATTGGGAAGAGATTTTGTGTTCCATTTAGCCAGAGATAGCAAATTTAATTAGTCAACAAAACTATAGCTTACAGTCACCAACTCAACATACATTAGAACAGTTTTTGCTGTTTTTGCTGTATATTGGCGGGACTACAGTTTTGCTTTGAGTTTTGCCATTGCCCTCAGGACTTATTTCAGTTGTATCTATGAAAATCTATGAAATGCCAGTGTACGGTAGTTATTAGTTTCTGCAAGCCAATAAATTTCAGCATCATTTTTAACTTTTTTGACCGGGAACATTGATCTCCATGTTCAAAAATTCATTTTTTTCTAAAGAATCCTGCTATACAGGTCAAATCATACACCATAAGATGTTTTTTTTTTCACCTCAAGGATTAAAGCATTTATACCTTAGAAGTTCCTCATGAATTCCGTTCTTCTTTCAAATTTGAACAAATCTTAAAGCCTTTACAATACTAGTAATATATTCAGTTTTTTTCTTTTAAGAGAAAATCTCAGATGATATTAAGATTATGCTTAAACTGTTATTTTTTCTTTTTCATTTGGGAAGCTGGATGCTCTTAGCTCTAGTTCGTTATGAAGTTGTTTTGAGAGAGCTTGAGATAGGGTTTTTTGTTATATAATTACGTGGTTAAATTGTTGTTCATGGATCCACTATTCCTACACTTGTAACTGCGCCACACTTTCAAATTTGTTTCCATAGTTGAAAAAGTTAATACGTTCTTCTAGTTCGAAATCTTTCAACTATGTTCTTATTTACTAATGGTAATTGATTTTGTCAATTGAAGATGCTCTCCTAAGAATTTATGTAGATTATGTGAACTTAAGCAATTATGCTATATATCAAATAGTTTCGTGCATATTTATTTTTTAAATAAGACATTCTATATAGTAGGTTAACGCAACTTAGATGGTAATGTGATTAAGATGCACGAGTTTATTTATTTATCTATTTTTTAAGGTATAAAGATGAAATCACAAATTTAAACTATAAAAATCTAGTCACAAAATGAGTGAATTTTGTAAACTTTCAAAATTAGTTTAACGTTATATCAACTTTGTTATTACTGTTGTCCTTATAAGTAAACGCTCTTTCAATTCATCAACGTCTTCTAAGGAAAATAGTTAATTTAGTTTGAGCACGGAAGACTTATCCTTTTCATAAATAAATTTTCAACGTTAATTCATTCAGAATTCTTATTCACAAAGCTCTCTTTAAAATGCAGTCATACTGAAATTGTTATTTTTGACACGGTTAGATAATATTATTAATATATAAAAAATACGAAGTTATTTATCATATTTGAAATTAATTATTCAGTATAAAAAAATATTCTCATGTAAAAGTAAAACTGGTTTCTTTGTTAAATTTCTGATGGTTTTTATGTGCTACGGGGTTTAGGTGATATTTGGAGAAAAAGTTATGAAGTAATAAAAATGATTTGATTGTAGAAAAAGAATTATTAGAGAGAAAAGGGAGAAATGAAAGATTGGGTTGGTGATGCCGAATGGTAGAAGAGGATGGAGGTGATAGATGGGCAGAGCAGAGTAATATTGGAAGGAAAGAGAAAAAAAGGAAAAAAGGGGAAAGGCATTTACAATGTTACGTTTGGTTGCGTTACGAAGTGAGTGAGTGAGTGAGTCCTTGGTTGGCCTAGGGTAGGTCGGGTCATTTTATTGTTTACCTTATCCCACCACAACACATCATATCACACATCGCGCTCTCGTCTATTTTATTTCCCATTTTCTGAATCACTCACACCACACTCAACACAGCACAACATAACAACACAACACTCAGCAGCAGCAGCAGCAGCGCAATTCTCAGAATTGGGGGAATGGAGAACAGCCAGCAAGGGGGCCAAGGGCAATCGGGAGCCTACCCCGGCGCGGCAGCCGGAAGTGCAGGTGCAGGTGCAGGTGCGCCACCCTTCCAGCACCTCCTCCATCAGCAGCAGCAGCAGCTGCAGATGTTCTGGTCCTACCAGCGTCAAGAGATCGAGCACGTCAACGACTTCAAGAACCACCAACTGCCCCTCGCTCGCATCAAGAAGATTATGAAGGCCGATGAGGACGTCCGCATGATCTCGGCAGAGGCCCCAATCCTCTTCGCCAAGGCCTGCGAGCTCTTCATCCTCGAGCTCACCATCCGCTCCTGGCTCCACGCCGAGGAGAACAAGCGCCGCACCCTCCAGAAGAACGACATCGCCGCCGCCATAACCCGCACCGACATTTTCGACTTCCTTGTTGACATCGTTCCTCGCGACGAGATCAAGGACGATGCCGCGCTCGTCGGGGCTACCGCTAGTGGTGTGCCTTACTATTACCCTCCCATTGGCCAGCCTGCCGGCATGATGATTGGCCGTCCCGCCGTTGATCCCGCCACCGGAGTCTACGTCCAGCCCCCGTCCCAGGCCTGGCAATCTGTCTGGCAGTCCACTGCCGACGACACATCGTACGGTGGCGCAGGCGGAGCCGGTGCGCAGGGGAGCATTGATGGCCAGAGGTACATAACTGACTTCTCATTTAGGTCCCGTTTGGTCTTGAAGAAAAAAAAAAAAGAAATAGAAGGCAGACATAGACATAGAATAAATAAGTTGATAACCTAACAAGTAAATCTGAATCTTAGTATGTTTGATAGAATAAAACTAGGTAAGATAAAAATGTCCTGATAGGAGGAACAAGAGTTCACATTGGTGCATTTGTATATATGTGTTTCTCTTAAAAAATACAATCAAGATATCCCATAAGATGAACCTTGTTCCCAAGCATTTATGTATAAGAGCAGCAAAATTCAGAATTGTTTTGAGGATTGCATATTAAATGGAAAGACAGATTATGCTATTAAATCTGCCACAATAAAGTAACACCATTCCATAAAATATGACAATAAAACAAATGCATAGCATTTAACATCTCAAATTTTACCATATACAATACCTGTTATACCAAACAATCTTAGTATTATTTACATTTAAAGATCAAAAGACACATTATTAATAGTCCCATCAGATTAGGGACAGTAGGGATGAAAAAATACGCATATCTAAATATGTTTACTTGTAAAACATGGATATCAAACTTGGACCACATATCAACTTGATTAAGGCATCAGGCCAGTAGAATATTAGTTCTGAAAATTAGTAATCAAGTGTATATTTAAAAAATAAATATTAAAGAACATATTACAGATAAATATGTACATTGTTTTTTAATAAGCTGTGAGCAAATCTCATGATGATTAAATAGCCAATCAATTAAGGAAATATCTTGAACTGAAGATATAGAAAATATGTTATGTGACACATTGCTTGCTATTAAAAGGGAACTAGTTTGTCTCCATTTTATATATAGAGGCTCCCTCAATTATGATCTTAATAAGGATTAAACACTAAAACACATCAATAACAGGATGTTATCCACAATTCTTACAAAAACAAAGGTCAAATTTTCAGATAGAAAAAATGTTGTCATCCTATAAGTTTTATCTAATAATGAAATATGATACTGTCCAAAACATGACATGCGACTCAAATAAACATCTATATATAAAAGGCTCCTAAACATATAATATTTTATACTCAAATAAAAATTATTTTTCAGTTTTTCATATAATCATTGTTACATTGTTTCATTTAAATCTTAAATTAGAAGGACATTATGGTTAGATATTTTTATATTTGTAATTAAAAAAATCAAAATAAAAATATATGATTATCAATTAGCTTTCTTACAAGAATATAATTAGCCACTATTTTATTAATTTTTAGTTCCTTATATTTTGGGATTTTATTTCACTAATTCTATTTTTTAACTTTTAGATCCTTGTATTTTGGGATTTTATTTGACTAGATTTGTTTTAAGTTTTCTTTCGTATTTTTTCCTCTTACTTTGTGGTCTTTTAGTATTTCGTACTCTTCCTAATTCCTAAATCTCAGAGACATCTTTTCTTCTTCTAAATTCTTAAACTTTGATAGTATCTGGTACACTTCCTAATTCCTAACCCTCGGAGTATCTCTTTCTTATTTGAGGTATACCTTCCTCTTCCTAGTTTCTAAATCTTTATTTGTTAGATGGAATTGATAAATTTGAATATTCTTACTATTCCTAAATATTTATTATTTACATGACTACATGCCTATAACATTGGAGCAAATGAGTTTGATAAGCTAGAGTATAATATTAGAGCAAATGAGTCTGATAAGATTGAGTTTCTTTCCTTTCTCTAAATCCCGAAGTCTGCCTTCAGTATTAAATCCCGGAAGTCTGTCTACAATACTAAATCACGGAAGTCTGCCTACAATACTAAATCACGGAAGTCTGCCTACAATACTAAATCACAATACTAAATAACGGAAGTCTGCCTACAATACTAAATCACGTGATTTAGTATTGTAGACAGACTTCCGTGATTTAGTACTGTGATTTAGTATTCTAGGCAGACTTCCGTGATTTAGTATTGTAGGCAGACTTCCGGGGTTTAATACGGTAGGCAGACTTCCGGGTTTAATACTGAAGGTAGACTTCCAGGATTTAGAGAAAGGAAATAAACTCAATCTTATCAGACTCATATGCTCTAATATTATACTCTAGCTTATCAGACTCATTTGCTCCAATGTTATAGGCATATAGTCATGTAAATAATAAATATTTAGGAATAGTAAGAATATTCAAATTTATCAGTTTCATCAACTCCAATATTGTAAGCACAATGTAAATAACAAATAAAGATTTAGGATATACCTCAAAGGTTTAAGAAAGAGATACTCTGAGGGTTAGGAATTAGGAAGTGTACCAGATACTTCCAAAGTTTAAGAATTTGGAAGAAGAAAAGATGTCTCTGAGATTTAGGAATTAGGAAGAGTACGAAATACCAAAAGACCACAAGATCACCGAGGTTTAAGAATTAGTAAGAGAAAAAAATACGAAAGAAAACTTAAAACTAATCTAGTCAAATAAAATCCCAAAATACAAGGAACTAAAAGTTAAAAAAGAGAATTAGTGAAATAAAATCCCAAAATATAAGGAACTAAAAATTAATAAAATAGTGGCTAATTATATTCTTGTAAGAAAGCTAATTGATAATAATATATTTTTATTTTGATTTTTTTAATTACAAATATAAAAATATCTAACCATAATTTCCTTCTAATTTAAGATTTAAATGAAACAATGTAACAATGATTATATGAAAAACTGAAAAATAATTTTTATTTGAGTATAAAATATTATATGTTTAGGAGCCTTTTATATATAGGTGTTTATTTGAGTCGCATGTCATGTTTTGGACAGTATCATATTTCATTATTAGATAAAACTCATAGGATGACAACTTTTTTTCTATTTGAAAATTTGACCTTTGTTTTTGTAAGAATTGTGGATAACATCATGTTATTGATGTGTTTTAGTGTTTAATCCTTACTAAGGTCATAATTGAGGGAGCTGGTAGAGGTAGCCTCTATATATAAAGTGGAGACAAACTAGTTCCCCTTTAATAGCAAGCAATGTAGCACATAACATATTCTCTATATCTTCAGTTCAAAATATTTCCTTAATTGATTGGCTATTTAATCATCATGAGATTTGTTCACAGCTTATTAAAAAACAATGTACATATTTCTCTGTAATATGTTCTTTAATATTTATTTTTTAAATATACACTTGATTACTAAATTTTCATTTTCAAGAACTAATGTCCTACTGGCCTGATGCCTTAATCAAGTTGATATGTGGTCCAAGTTTGACATCCATGTTTTACAAGTAAACATATTTAGATATGCGTATTTTTCATCCCTACTGTCCCTAATCTGATGGGACTATTAATAATGTGTCTCTTGGTCTTTAAATGTAAATAATACTAACATTGTTTGGTATAACAGGTATTGTGCTTATAGTATGGGAAAATTTGAGATGTTAAATGTTATGCACTTGTTTTATTGTCATATTTTATGGAATGGTGTTACTTTATTGTGGCTGATTTAATAGCATAATCTGTCTTTCCATTTAATATGGTTTACTCCTTAAGTCATTAGTTAGTTTACTTGATTTCGTAGTTCGTTAGGATGTTATTTTTGTTGCATCTTGGTATGGGCGGATTATATAGAGCTACAGGATGCCTTAATGGTTTAGATGAATGTTAGCAAGCCTCTAGAGATGATCTGAAGGTGTCCTATGATCAGTTTATTCAAAAGTGTGTTCTGTCCTGTTTTTTTTTTTTGCAATCAGAGGGTCTTTTAACTTTGAGGGGGTTCAGTTATTTGAATTATGGGACCCTCTTGTTATTTCCAATCCTTTTTAATTATCAAATGTTTTAGATACTGGTTAACATAGTCTCTCATGAACCAAGGTTCCAGAGGTATTTCAGAACAGGTCCGACCAATTGGGATAAGTCATTGTATCGAAGATGTATGATGTCAGTCTAAATCTGGGAGGGTACACAACCCTCAAACCTTGAGCCAACTCTGAAAAGACAATAAGAATAACAAAACTAGCATGAGATTTAGTCCTCAACTGAGAGGGCACAATTACAAACCAGTAATTTTTCATTTGTTCTCAGCAACTAGATTGATTTAATTGTTAATTTTTCTGTGTTTTATTTGTCTTGCTTTTGGGGGAGTAGTAGGAAAAGGAAATTTTCAGACTTTGTGAACAGAAGCCAGAAGTTAGAAAGGATGTAGCACATTGATAACTCTTGTAGGACATGATTGATTTTTTTTTTGAGCTATATGCTAATCATATCTATTTGCATATCTACTTACACAAACTTGTATCTATGACTTCAACTTAAATCATTTTGCTAAGTTTATGTGTGTTTTAAGCGTCCTTTCTTAGAGGCCATTATGGAAACAGTAGCTTAATGTCCTATACGAAATTTCTGCCATTACCAAATTCAGGAGGATATTTGATTAATGCTCTGCACGTGTGAAATTTATATTGTTTTCAGATTTTTTAAACAGTGACTGTAGTTCATTGGTAGGTCGTTTACTTTTGGGGTTTAATTGATATATTTGTTTTGCAAGCACTGTTTTAACTTGGAATTTTACTCACTCTTAATCGTGTAAAAATATGGCTTCAATTTAAATCAAGTTACATTGTTAACGTGTCTTTTAGATGTGTTCTTATCATTGTCTTCCATTGGAGGAGGCTTAATGAGATGCCAAGTGGAGGACTAGTTCTTCTGCAAGAACCCATATAAACTGGTTCTTAATCACACAGTAAAACAGAAAAGTAGAACCCACATAAGGTGAATTAAGAATCCAAGTTAGTTTCTTATGCTGGAGTAAAAATAGACTAAGTTCTTAAATCTTTCATGGCATTGAGGAATCACAAAAGTGTATTAAGAAGCCAAAATTAGTTTCACTATTGGAGAGGCTCTTAGGATTCAATTGCAAGGAATGGAGAATGAGTCCATGGTTAGGATTCAATTGCAAGGTATGGGGATTGAAGTCCCATGTTAGAAATATGAGATGTGGTACTCTTCTCAAAGTTCTTATCAAATACTATGAGAGCTTTCATTTCTGGCTTTGCCTGATATAGTCAAGGGTGTAATGCACAGTCATGGTAGGAGCTGCAGAATATGGAGGAATGTTATGATCTGATTACAAGGTGATGACTTACAAGGTTCTTATCACGTTATGACAACAGTTATCTTTTTGTCATTAGGGAAGTGGTTAGTCACATGAACCCAGGCGATGTAATAATTTTCTGTTATGTATTAAGTAAGAAATAGATCACTGACTTCTAAATTGCCAAATTGCTAGCATTGGCACATATGTGAAAATTAAATGCAACTTTCCTAAAATTGGCACCTTATGTTTTGCACAAGACTGAGACGGAAGACACTTTCCCTGTTACTTATTTTATTTCTCTCCTACTATGTTTTATTTTTACGAGTAGTTGTTTTGTTTATCATGTATACTGATCTATGGAAGATGGAAATTGTTCTAATGACTCACAAGTTTTGTTCGATGCAGCTGAGTCACTTGCAAATGAAGGAGTTATGAAGATGCTGAACTTGCTTGGAATTTTGATTGTTTGGAATTGAGAAATGGTTTTGTTAACTAAATTTTTATGGGATGACATTATGAACCTGTTAACTTGATGAAGAACAGCATGATTTAACGACTTATGTACAAAAATTTAAAATTAAACATTAATCATTATGTGTGAAACATGTTTGAACATGCTAATACCTTTTATTTCCTCGTAAGCATCCCATGACACCACTGTGCTTTGACTCAGTGAATATCTGTAGCATTCATTTCTATCTCTATGATTTAGGTAGAATATTTTTTTCATCTTTAGGAAGAATTTCTATCCCGTAACACTAATTATTGAAAAAATTTCACTCCTTATAACGACTAGATGGATCTCCAAACGTTGACTAAAAGGGTTGGTGTTTATTAAAAGACTTTTGAGAGAATAGAAGAAATATTTAAAGTGACTTTTACCTTTACTTTTAAACAATTTTATTTTTTTAAGTGGTAGGACAACTTTTATTATTAAACCATAAACAAATTGACATTTGAAAAAATTTATATTTTTAGTAAAAGTTTCAAGTGAGAAAAAAAAAGAGTGTAAGATGCTATTTCTTGACACTAATAAATCAAAATATTAATATATTTGAGATGCTGCTGCACACCAGTGTAAGAAGAACTAAGGAAATTGATTCTGACACTAATCTATTCTTCTCAGTGATCATCCCATTTTTTTAATATCTTCTATTTGCTTTTTTTTCTTCACTTTGCACTAGGCGCACATCTTTCAAATTTAAAAAACTATATATCAAATTAACTAAAGCATCAAACAAACCCATACAATATATATATATATATATATAATTTAATCTGTTTATACTATATTTGTATAATTGTAAATTTATTTGAGTCACCTAAACATTAATGACAAGAGTCCATACATATTTTTAATATAAAAGAAAAAAATTATTTATTTTATTTTCTTATTTTTTTATAGTACAAACCCGTACAATATATATATATATATATATATATATATATATATATATATATATATTATTAATCAGTTTATATTATATTTGTATAATTGCAAATTTAGAAATAATAAGAATACTCAAATTTATGAGTTTCTTTAACTCCAATATTATATATGTAGAATGTAGTGATGTAAATAACAAATACAGGTTTAGGAATTAGGAAGAGGAAGATATACCTCCAAGGTTTAAGAATTAGGAAGAAAAATCTTTCGAGGTTTAAGAATTAAGAAAAATAAAGTTTAACAATTAGAAAGAGAAATGAAACTTAAATCTAAACTAGTGAAATAAAATCCCAAAATACAAGGAACTAAAAGTTAAAAATATAAAATCTAGTCAAATAAAATCCCAAAATATAAGGAACTAAAAATTAATAAATAAATCTCACACATATATATATATATATATATATATATATATATATTATTTAATCTGTTTATACTATATTTGTATAATTATAAATTTATTTGTGTCACCTAAACATTAATGATAAGAGTCCATACATGTTTTTAATATAAAAGAAAAAAAATATTTATTTTAATTTTTTATCTTTTTATATATCCGTACAATATATATATATATATATATATATATATATATATATATATATATATATATATATATATATATTTATATATAATCTGTTTATATTATATTTGTATAATTGCAAATTTATTTGAGCCACCAAAATATTAATGACAAGAGTCCATACATGTTTTTAACATAAAGAAAAACTATTATTTATTTTAATTTTTTATCTTTTAATATAGTGTTGACACACTTGTGACAAATATATACAATAAGTTTATTTTGATATGTTTTCTTAAAAAAATATTTAATGTATTCTGATGCACTGTCATTCTTACTCTTTACATTATTAAGTGGTAGATAAATAATTGGAACATATCTCTATGCTAAAATATAAAAATAGTTAATATTGTTTCAGATTTTCATTTTCTGTTTCTCCTCTATTTCTGTTTTCTTTTGTCTATTTAAGAGTTATTTTTTCTTATCCAATATACTAAAATTTCAATGCTTTGTATTTTTGGTGATTTTCCTCTTTTGTTCTCTTTTGCTTTTAAGTGCATGATATATGCATGCGTTTTTTTTTTTCATTAGGAGGTTTTGGTTTTCTAATTGGTTGCATGCATAGAGGTCAGTAGAGTGAATAAAGTCCAATATAGTATGAGAATAGGTTAATCTCTCTGCTGGCCCTCACTTCTTCCTTTCACACCATCAGTTGCAGTAAAGATTATTTTTCTTCTTGTTTTGTTCTTGTTTTCCAATGAAACTGAGTTCAACACTGATCACAATACAATGGATGTTTCTCAAAATCCATCTAATCGGTATTATCTACATCCTGGGATGAATCCAGGTATGTTTTTGATTAATCTTTAACATGATGGATCAAATTATCTCAAAGTCCATTAGTATAGATTATAATTTTTATGCTAATTGTAACCTATTAATATGAAAGAAATTAAATTTTTATTACAGGGGAATAGGCTACAATTTTAGTTTTCATTGTAGCTTATTCCAATCAGACTATAATTTTGAGTTAAAAGGTTAGACAGAAAAACTATTTATATTTGTTTCTATTTTCCTTTTTAATTATATATGCATAAGTGTGTAGTGTTGTAAATAATAAATACCTCCAAAATTTAGGAAAAGGACCCATCAACTCTAATGTTGTAAGGAAAATGTGTAGTTATCTAAATAATAAATACCTTGAAGGTTTAGGAAAAGGAAGAGTAATCAAACTTGTCTCTGTCCCATCAACTCCAATATTGTATGCACAATATGTAGTGATGTAAATAATAAATGTCTCTGAAATTTAGGAAAAGGAAGAATACTCAAACAATATTGTATGTAGGATGTGTAGTATCAGTAAATAATAAATACCCCAATATTTAGGAAATCTTCCAGCGCATGGCCTGTTCGTCTTCCCATATTACACTCGCTCTTCAAGTGATCGTTCTTTCTACAACGAGCGCAAAATTTTCCTCCTACCAACTGAGGACATGACGACTTGTAGTGGAGTTCTCCGCAATAAAAACAAGCCACCGCTCCTTGTTGTCCAGACTGACCGACAACGCCCGGGGACTAGGAAAGAGACCCACTAGAGCTAAAGGGTAGTGTGGGTCGAGTGTAAGGGGTTCTCCTCAGATTCGAGTTGTTCTTGGAAGAAATCGATCCTCTGGTGGTTTGTTGATGCTGCTTCTTCTGTTGTTCCACCTCCAAAATGTTCTTCTCCATTACCTTGGCTCTCTCCACCATGGAAGGAAAAGACTTAATACATAAACTTGAAATTAGTAGTTTGAGATCACTCCTCAATCCATTCTCAAACTTTCGGCACTGCCACTCGTCGCTTGTCGCCATAGTATTAAACCGAACCAATTGTTTGAACTTGTTGGTATATTCAGTTATCGTCATACCTCCTTGCGTCAACTGAAGAAATTCAACCTCCTTAGCAAAACGAACACTATCCGGGAAATATTCTTCATAAAACTTCTGAAAATTTCCCAAGAGATGGGAATTTGGCTGTCCGCTAATATCATCTTCATGCTGGTCCACCAATGATTAGCCTCTCCCGTCAACAGATACTCAATAAATGCCAATCTATTGTCGTCCGGACACCTCTTGGCATTGTAGATCCTTTCCATATCTCTCAACCACTGGTCGGCCTCATTCGGTAGACAATTCCCATTAAACTTTGCAGGATGATGTTGGAGAAAGCTCTCTAAACTCCATTCAGTCTGATGAGTCGCGGTGGAAGTAGACGACCCAGCGAAGTTCCTCGTGGTGGATATGATCTCCATTAGTTGCCTTTGGGTCGCTTCTCAGTTTGCTCTAGCAGCCTCCAAACTTTGTAACGCGGCCGTATTCTGTTGTACTAGGGCAGCGTTCTGCTGTTGAAGAGTCTCAATCACAGATTCTAACAACCTGGTGTTATCAGATGGATTACGCTCGGCAGAAACTGGAGGAGGAGGTCTAAGAGCCATCTTCTCTGATTAATAGAGAAAAATAACCATCAGTTTAATTCAAAGAGTCCAAAACACTCACTAAACGAACGCTGAGTACACAGCAGAAGCATAGTATACTCATAACCTACAGTACGATAAAGGAATAAAACTACTCTGATACCATTAAATGTAACATCCCAAAAATACAGTATAAAACCATATACGAGAATAATCACATATTAACAATACTACAGATCAGTTTTTCACTTAATTAGATACGATTATGGCCGAACGGCCTTACATAACAACAAGGAAATTAAAACCACGCTAGCTACAACTAGACCGAACGGTTCACAAAATAAACTATTACCGAACGGTCTTACAAAAGGGTGAAAACAACAAGTCGAACGTTCCTAAGGTTCGGCCTTCACTTCCGCCTCTTCCAATGCTTCTTCCAACAACTCTTCTCCTTCTGCTCACATCCACACAGATGATCATTGCAACAGGACAACAACCGAACGCACAACACAGACAAAAATGATAAACAGGGTAAGCTTATGTAATTTAATTAATTCAATAACAACATACAACGTTCATAATTAAATCAACAACACCCAAATCATCATTCATACGTAATGGCATACAAAGACCGACCACTTGACTCTGACTGTCTGGACTGTATGAATCCTGTGTCGCTACGATGTTTGTGCACTCGGGTGATGTAGTAACTGGGATACCCTCAATAGCTGCCACCCGAGGTTAGTCTGTTCCGTCCAAGTTAACCTTATGGACTAGGACCTCCTGCCATTCCCACACATGACTTACTCCTCTCTACATGAGAATGAGTAATCATGGAATATCAGGATAAACGCCCGCTAAGCTTTGTCCACATTCATACTTTACCAATCAATAACCACTTTCTGAGATATTCCTCCCTGGAATACTCGTTCATAATCAAACTATTTCATTCACATCACATTTCAAATTCTCTTATGCTTCATCATTAATACATTCAACTGAAATAAGATCACTCTCTCATCATAGCATAAGTCCAACTGGAATAACACTTCTTAGAAACTAACATAACCGAGCGCTGCTTATTCATTTCAATAAACAGACCCCTAAGAGTTCAAACCGGACGCCATGAAGCCTAGGCTGAGTATTAAGACTCTAGGCCGAACACCTTTTAAAGACCAACACTGTTTGATACCCAATACTAATACTGATGAGATACGCTGAAGTAACGAACGCTGTCAAGTTTGGCTGAAGACTCTTATTCTAAAAACGGTAATAATAGATTACTGAAACGAGACCCATCGCTTGGTTTAAGACCGAGCCCTGTAGAAACCGAACACTATTGAACGAGCGCTGGTTCAATACCAAGTACTTATCAGGAACGAGCGCTACTGATATCGAACGCTTGGTCCGAGACCGAGCACTACTAAACTTTAAAAATGAATGAATATATATATATATATATATATATATATATATATATATATATATATATATATATATATATATATTTGCTTCACACTTATTTTTAATGAACAATAGCGATAATATTTACGACTTTAAGTAGTGTAATATTCATTAACTAAAATGTTTAGGAAACCTATAGGAGAACTACAATTAGGCCAAATGCTCGTATATATATATATATATATATATATATATATATATATATATATATATATATATATATATATATATATATATATATATATATATATATATATATATATATATATATATATATATATATATATATATATATATATATATAAAATATTATAGAACGATCTTTATTAACAAAATTCTCTCCAGAAGAATAACTTAGTATAGATGGACGCTCAAAGGATAACTGAAAGGTTAATACTAACTCTCGGTCACAGTTTACCTAATCCTACAGAGCATTACAGGCTGACTTTTAGACAATATCCCTAAAGCATGAGAAATCAGTTAAGACCATGCACTTCCATGAAGAATCGAACGCTCACTAATGACACTCGACCATACTATCACTTTTACTCAGAATACTTCAGTTTGAAGATCAAACCCTTATCTCAACTCAGTTCACAACGTATCAGTCATCTATCCAAACATACAAACAAGCAGTGCATGCATATTTCATACTCATCAAATAATCAAACGACGTATCATGTAAACATACCAACGTTCAAAACAAGAATCTTAATCAAATTATATAAGCTTCCCTTACCTCTATACGTACCCGAACGCTCAACGATGCAGAATAGAGCTTCCCACTACCAAGGACTTAACGTTCGACACTCACGTTTTAGGAATACTAAACCAAACAAAAGACCAGAAAAACTCAGAATTATACGATTCACTCAAGCGAGCAAAAATAGAGGTTTGCATGCGAGAGTAAACGAACGTGCTAAAGAGAAAGAAACTCATCGGCTTAGAACCACAAACCGATCGGTTTAAACGAAAACTCTTGAAGCCGGAAGTGTTCAAACGGTACTTGAGAGGTGATCGGAAGAAGAAAAGATGAGATTTTCTTAGAGAGAAGGAGGAGATTTTAGAGAGAAGGAGGAGAAAACGTTTTCAGAAATTTGAAGAAGAAGGAAAACATGCAGAGAAGTGGCACGACATTTGAAATTTGGCATTAAGTACTGCCGTCACCCAAAACCGAATGACCACTCTCTTGCATCCACCTGTTTTCCACTAACTGAAACGCTCACTCTCTCCTTGGCACATGGATCCCACTACTTGGGGTTTTTAGTGGGTTTTTAAGGGGTCTGACATATAATGTGAATTGTAGCTTGGTTTAATCCTTTTCGACATCCCTATTTGTGTAGGAATGTCTCAAATAGGTCCTCGTTTTCTAAAGTGTATCAAAATGGTCCTTAATTTTGAAAATTGAGATCAATTGACTCCTTCCCGTTAAGTTGGCTGGACGGCGTTAAAAAAATTGATGAGTGGGATGCTGAGATGACGAAATGTTACTGACGTGGCATTGACCTGGCTTAATGGTGAGTTTTTTAGATTTAAAAAAGTGAAATTTGTAAATCAAAACGCAACGTTTTGATTTTTAACATAAACAGCGAACGTTTTATGAGAAGGAGGAATCCCTAAATTGATGAGGGTTTTGTCGAGGGTTGTCTTTTGTGGTTCCAATTTGGCGGACAATAGGTATCGTTTCTAGATTTACGAGTGATCTATCGGTGGTATTTCGGTAGAATCAAGAAGGTGTTGGCGGTGAAGCACGTGGAAAGCAGTGGCGAAAGTGTTCGAAGTGAACCACGTGTTCAGGTTAGTAAATGTGCTTTTGATTGAATTTTGTGATGATTTTGTCCTTTATGGTTGTCGTAACCTGTTGTATGTTGTATATTGTTTCGTTTTCGATTGCAATGTGGTCCCTCGTTATTAAAGCGTTGTTTGACTGTCTTTTTCAGTGGGTTGTGGTTTGTATATATTGTTAATGCTTTTTTTTGTGGTCTGTTGCAATGTGGTCTCCCATTGTTAAAGTCTTTTCTTACTTTATAGGTTAAAATATAATTGTTGTGTTGTACGTAATGGAAGGAAATTTTGAAGTTGTTTTTCACCATGGTGGAAAGTTCATAAATGAAGGAAAACTTAAGTATGAGGGGGAGAGTACAAGTTTATCCTTTGACCCAGACATGTGGAGCTATTTCCTTGTAGTCAGTGTAGTAAAAGGTCTAGGTTAGGATGGGTTTAAGGAGTTGTTGTACTGCGTTGGTGGTGGTTCTGTTTTGGAAAATAGGTTGGAACCTTTGTTGGATGACATAGGAGCCATGCACATGATTACCTTAGCCAGGCTTAATGGTGAGGTTCATCTATTTGTTGTTCACAATGTCTCTGAACCTGAGGTGATAAATATGTTAGAATATATTCCTCAAAATACAGATGAAGTAGAAGTTGAACCTGTAGGTATGGTTATGGGTGAAGGTGAAGAGGAAGTTGGGGTATGGTTGTTGAACCTGTTTTAGAAGAAAGAATTGAGAATGATGATGTTGTTGAAGGAGAAATTGAAACAGAGGTTGGTGGGGGTGAATGTGAACAACATAGTGAAAGACAACTTGTTAGAGGCTTTCAAAAGTGTAATGGTGCATACAAGGTCTAAGCCAATCGTAACCATGATGGAGGAAATCCGGCTTTACTTGATGAAGAGATGGGCAACTAACAGGACAAAAAGTCAATCACTTTCTGGGAACATTTGTCCAAAAATCAAGACTAGACTAAAGAAGGAGTCTTAGTTAACTAAATATTGGATACCGTGGTAAGAATGAGGTTTGTTCACTTATGATTTCTTTTAAAATGTGTTAGTGGTTTATGATTATAATGTGTTTCTTGTTTTGATTTTACAGCTGCTCAGCAAACAAGATTTTTGAAGTTCGCCATGTGTCCCAAGCTGGTGACAAATTTGTAGTCAATTTAGATGAAAATTTGTGTACATGCAGGAAGTGGGAAATCACTGCCATACCATGTTGCCACTCGTTAGCTGCTATGAAATTCCTAAATCTTGATGCAGAGGAATTCATTCCATGTTGCTTTAGGAAGTCAACATATGAAGAAACATACTCTTCAATTGTGTATCCAATAAATGGTAACAATCTGTGGGAGATTACCACATATGAAGATGTTCTCCCTCCACCAAAAAGAACTTTGCCTGGAAGACCAAAGAAGAAGCGAAGGTTGGAGCAATGGGAGTTGGTGAAGGATGACAAAAGAATGAGGAAGGGTGGTTTCAAGAAAAGATGTGGCATTTGTAAGGAACTCGGCCACAACAGGACTTCTTGCACCAAAGCACAACAAACACAACAAAGTAACTGATGAGTGCATATTTATGCCCACATTTATGCTTTAAAATTTAAATTTTTTATGAGATAATTGTGCTTAAATGGTTGATTTGAAATGAATTTGTGATGATTGGAATTGTTGGGTTTGGGAATTAAAGAGTCGTAAAAAGTGAGTTTTAGCGCATAAATTATTCTTGGATGTTCTAATGTTTATTTGTGCAGCTGAGATTATAAAGTCTATTGGTTCAATTGGCAATTCAAGGCCCAAAATCAGGTTTTATTTGGAAAATAATGTACAGATGGGCCAAACAGGCAGACTTTACCCTTGCACCCCCTAAAATCCCTACATACACTCCTATTTCTGAAACAGGCCAAAGACCAAGCCCAAACACTAAGCCATTTCTACTACACCTCCCTAAGTTTCCTATACACACCCCTCCTGAGCTAGACTCCACTAGATCATGCCACGTGTCCAAATCCTCCCCACACAGATCTAGCCAACCAGAACACGCCACCTCATGCCTCTTGCCACGTCAGCCCTGTCTTCTCCAAAGAGAAACCCTAATCTAAACCCTAGCCGCCACTGTCGTTCCGCCGTCAACGTCCGCCGCTGCCGCAACCTCCACGACCAACGTCAACGTCCGCCGCGCCGCTCCGTCACCGGACAGCCACTGCCGTGCCCCCGTCGCGACACCACGCTCCTCGCGACAGCCACCGTCATCTTCATCTTCTCCATTCTCGAAATCAACCGTGCCGCCACCATCTCCAACCTTGCCGTCAACCTTCAAGCCACCGCAACCACCCTCACCGACGAGTGCCGCAACTGCATCATCATCCGCAACCACCGTTCATCTTCCTCGCGAGATCCGTCGTCGCCCTCATCATCAACAGTTACCACCATCAACATCACGAAATCGCGCCGCTTTCGAAACCCCCTAATCCGACCACCACTTCCGCCACCACAGCGCCTTCCCTCCATCAACACTAACCTCCATCACCTCGCGAGCTTCCTTGCCACTGCCATCCAAGCTTCGCTCATCTTCGAACCTGCACTCAGAAAAACCACAGAGATCCAATTTTCTCGCGTTCTCGCCATTGCCCAACATCCATGGCAGCCATCACACGTCTCAACCATGAACTTCTTCTCCATTGATCACGACGCATCACCTGCAAGAAGAAACCAGACAGAAATCCAATTCAGAAGCCGTGAGCCATCTCCATTCGTAAATCCTGGTACGAGAAGCAAAGAAGCGTTTTCCATTCACGGTGCAATGCAAGTCGCGTGACGGCGCAGGCAGAGGCAGAGGGGAAAGCCCTTTCCCCAATTCTGAACCCTAATTTTGGGAAGGAAGGAGCATGACACGTGTCGAGCTCCCATTGGGCGCATCCTCCTCTGGTCAAAGTCTGGTCAACTGAGGGGCTTTCTTGTAATTTCAGAAATTCAGAAGGGGTTGAAGTGCAGATAGAGGAAGTTTCAGGGCATTTATGCAATTTTGGAAAGTTAGAAAAGATAAAAAAAATAAAATTCAGTTGTTGAATTAATTTAATTTGGGAATATCAACAGAAAATATCTTCCAAATAATGTTATAATTGTTTAAATCTTTTAGTTATTTGGAAGATATAAGATAAAAGATTCTATCAACTGAATATTCAAAGTCCAAGCCCAATCAAGCCTATTTAAAGAGACCTAGGGGACTTCACTAAAATTCATTCTCTCATACTCCTCTCACTTTTCTTTCATCTGGTATTCAACTCCATTCATGGAGAACTAAGCATCTAGGGCTTTTCTGCTGTAATTCCCTGATGGATTCTGAGGTTACGTTAAGTTAATGCAATTGTTTATTTTGATTATTTATTTAAGTTGTTCTCTCTCTATGTCTTTCATCTCTCTATCTTGTTAAAAGCAAAGATTTTTGTATCATAATATGTTTCAATCTACATGCATATTGATTATATGAGTTTTAGGGTTTCTAGGTTTAAATTGAGAATCTACTTTGATTTAATTTAGGAACTTTCATATGATTAAATGGTTTTTACTATCAATTGAGAATGTACTTTGATTGATTAGTAATAATTTCAACTATAATCAATTGAGAATTTACTTTGATTGATTAGCTTTTAATTTGGTTAGGAGATTTAAGAATAGACATGATTAAACACAATAGAATTTGATTGAGAATGTACTTTGGTTGAATTTATTGTGAATAATCTAGAAAGGTTTTGCATTTGATTGAGAATTTACTTTGGTTAAATGCATGATCGCCCTCAAATTAATTAAGAATGTACTTTAATTAATTTGAAACTTAAACAATAATCAATTGAACAATTATCCGTGAATAACCGATGATGAATCTATCTTGGAAAAGCAGTGGAATTAGCCTATTTCATCGTAACTGTTTTTAAGTTTCTTATTTATTCTTTAAACACTCTTCAACCATTACTTTTATTCATAAGCATTGCATAGCATTCGTAAGAATCACAGATATTCAAAAGCAATTCCGTGTTCGTTGGGAGACGACTCAGGGTTACTTCATCCCTGTCTACTTTCTTGAATACTACTTGGCAATACTGAAGTTGCCTTGAAAAGTAGTATTAATTTGATAGCTTCAACGAAGGCTTATCAAATTTGGCGCCGTTGCCGGGGAATACAGTTAGTATTTTAAATATTTTGATTCTTATTTTATTTTTTTTATTTTTTTTATTATTTTATTTTATTTTTATCTTTATTTGTTTTATTTAACGCACATACATTTAATATAATTTGAGTTATTTTATAGTCTTTAGTCATTCTTGGTAAAAAGAAAAATCTTTGTTCTTGTTTTTATTAAGAATTTCTCTTGAGAAATACTTGAGGCTAGTTTGAACACACTCTGGCTAGGAAAGACTTGGTACTTAAGTTGTCCATTGTGACGCACCTCTCTTTCCTGGGAGTGGACCCAACAAGTCTCTCTTATCTCTTTTTTGAAATCTTTATCTAAAGCAAGAACAAAAGAAAAAGAGAAGTAACAGAGGAACAACTTTCAGCAGATTGCGTAGTGCATGACCAGAGCTAACCCGGGAGAATTTTATCAAATTAACCCGGAAGTTGAAAGGAATTTGCGTAAGCTGCGGAGAAGATTGAAATTTGGGTGTTCTACTGAAGGAACACTTCCTACAACTGAAGTCATTCCACCTTCATTATCTCCAATCACAAACATACCATCAAATCCTTTACCTGATCCTAACCCAAACAATATGGCACAAAGAACCATCAGACAATTAGCCACCTCCCATAATACAGCTATCCGAAGTAACATTGAATATCCTAATGAGGAGTGGGAGCTAAGACCTGACCTCTTAAATGCCTTACCAAAGTTCAATGGGTTATCAAAGGAGAATCCACACAAGCACTTGAGACAATTTCACATGTTGTGTGAAAACTTTAGATCTCCTAGGATCACAATAGAGAGCCTTAAAATGAGAGCTTTTCCTTTTACTCTTCAAGGCACAACTCAAGATTGGTGGTATTATCTCTCTGCACGGATTACAAATTGGGAAACTATTGAAAGACTCTTTCTTGAGAAGTATTTTCCTGCATCCAGATTGTCAGCTATCCGTAGAGAAATTCAAGATATAAGACAGAGAGATAGAGAGAATCTTAGTGAATATTGGGAAAGATTCAAGAAACTATGTTCTTCATGCCCTCAACTCCAAATGGAAGATTTTATTCTAAGCTTTTATGAAGGCTTAAGTCCTACTGATAGGTCATGGGCAGATGCTGCAAGCGGAGGATCTTTCTTAGACAGGTCACCAGAAGATGGTATAGACCTAATAGAACGGAAGGCAGTAGACAATCAACAGTATGGCACAAGAGAAAATTCAGTAACTTTGTTGAAGGGAGTGCATGAAATTTATAATGGTGCAGTTGATGGGAAGAAGATAGATGAAAGATTAAATAAGCTAGAAAGCAAACTCAATCACATTGCAAGCTTGTTTAAAACCTCAACTCCACAAATTACTAAGAAGTGTGGAATTTGCATTTCAACTGACCATTATACTGATGAATGTCCTAGCATGGTGGAAACCACTGTGGAAAATCCATCTCAAGTTTTTGTTGCAAACATGATTGGAGGAAATAGACCATACCAGAACTATCATGACTCATCCTCCAATAGGTATCAGCAGAACATGCAACCTTATGTTCCACCTCGACAAAGGCAACAATCTCAACCTGAAATGTCACTACAAGATTTCATGAAAACAATACTTGAGCAAAATTCAGAAATCAAGAAATCAATTGTAGATTTAACTTAGAGGGTGGAAAAATTAGAGGCTAAGGAATCAAACAAACTGCCTGCACAAACAGTGATCAACCCGCAAAATGTAAGTGCTATTACTTTGAGAACGGGTAAGCAAGTAGAAGGTCCTGAAGGAGCCCAAGAGGATGAAGAAGGAGCACAAATTGATGACAATGGAGGATCAAATGAACCATCACTTGAGACTACCACTGATAAATCCAGGTTAGTATCCTCTAACTCTTCTTCTAACTCTTCTCCATCTTATTCTCCACCTCCTTCATATCCAAATCGGTTGAAGCCGAGAAACAAAAAGTTGGAGGAATTAGACCAAGAGATCTTAAATACTTTCAAAAAGGTGGAGATCAATATTCCCTTGCTAGATGATGTTCAACAAATCCCTAAATACGCCAAGTTTTTGAAAGAAATTTGTACAAATAGAAGACGTTTTAGGGATAATGAGGTTGTGAATTTGGGAAGAAATGTGTCAAGCTTGATTAAGAAGCATATTGAAATACCGCGAAAATGCAAAGATCCAGGTATGTTTTCTGTTCCTTGTGTTATTGGAAATTCAAAGTTTGACAATGCCATGCTAGATTTAGGGGCTTCCATAAATGTAATGCCTTTATCAGTGTTTACTTCTCTATCTTTGGGACCTCTTAAGACTACTGATGTGGTCATTCAACTGGCCAACCGTAGCATAGTTAACCCTACAGGTGTGCTTGAGGACGTCCTTGTCCAAGTAGACAAATTAATTTTTCCTGCAGATTTCTATATCTTGGACATGAAGGATGATGAAGGAATTAGTCCAACAACTATTATCTTGGGAAGACCTTTCATGATGACAACACGAACCAAGATAGATGTGCATGCAGGATCATTGACAATGGAGATAGGAGACGAGAAGGTGCGGTTCAACGTGTTGGAAGCTGGGAAGCACCAGATTAAAGATCATTCTTTGTTTTGTATTGATTTATCAAGTGATGTTGTAAACAATTTTTCTTTTTCAAATATGTCGTCTCTAATTTTGGACGAAAAAGGAAACTGTAAAGCAAGTGATATTGAGGACGGGGTATTAATAGATGATACCTCTGCGGCGTCCGAGTGTGATGTTGAGATGGATGAGATTACCTTAGGCAGTAAAATTTTGCCATCTGTGGTGCAGCCACCCATTTTGGAGTTGAAACCTTTACCATCCCATTTGAAATATGCTTATCTTGAGAGGGATGGGAAACTCCCTGTTATTATATCTGCATTGCTTACTGATGAGCAGGAAAAACAGCTATTACAGGTTATTAGAGACCACAAGAAAGCAATAGGCTGGACTTTAGTAGATATTCCTGGTATTAGCCCTTCTTTTTGCATGCATAGAATACATTTGGAGGAGGATGCTAAACCAGTGAGACAACCTCAAGGAAGACTGAATCCTCAACTGATGGGGGTTGTAAAGAAAAAGGACACCAAGTTGCTACAAACAGGTCTTATATATTCAAATTCTAACAGCACTTGGGTAGGCCTTATACATGTGGTTCCCGAGAAATATGGAATCACAATGGTCAAGAACGAGAAGGACAAGTTGACTCCTATTCAAGACAAAGGTGGGTCGCATAATGTAGTAGTTGACCATCTTAGTAGGATTGAAAAGAGAAAAGATAACATTCCCATCCAGGATGATTTTTCCAATGAGGTCCTACTAGTATTCCTTCCACCATGAAGGAGGTAAGTTCCCTCATACTTTTTCTTTGCATTTTATATATAAGGCATACATTGAGGACAATGCATAGTTTAAGTGTGGGGGTGTGGGGAAATAATTAATTTTGTTCCCTATTTTGTTTGTCTATTTTGTTTGTTTTTAATAAATATTTGCATTGGATTTGAGAGTTTGAATCAGTAACTGGAATGATCATGAATTCAAGAGAAAAAAAAATGAGTCATGGTGATATGAGTGGATTGCTTTTATGATTTGCTGATTGAGTTGACTTGAGAATTTCCTGATTAAATCTTTTGTGAAAGAAATTTGAACCATGTGAGTTTTGAACTTAATGTTAAGGATGGACCACCATGTGCCATACCTATTTTTCTTGTGTGAATTGCCCATGTTTTGTTGATACTCTAATAGTTAGCTTGATTCTGTGTTGTGCAACTAAGGAGAATATGCATGATTTGATATGATTGAGGCATTTCTTGTTTTATCTACTTGGCCAAATAAACTTGTCCTAACATTAATCCATTGGAACCTTCTTTGAGCCTTAAGCCTATTTTTCTTGTTCCCAGTCATTGTCAAATGAGAAAAGAAGAAAAATCATATGTTCCTTACCTTAGGAAAGAAGGAGTAATGGATTCTGTTAGAAGTAAAGTGATGAATAAGTGTGTGGGTGAGTACCTCACCCACAAAACAATAACAAGGGTAAAAAGGAAGATGAAAAATTGAAGTTTAAAAAAAAAAAAAAAGAGGAAAAGAAGAAGAAAGAAAAGTAAATCCTCCTTAAAAGAGCAAGAAATAGATTTGTTTTTGAAATCAAATATCATTACTCTTTCTATGTCAATTTCAAAAGCTCAAAAATCCCTAGAAAATTTCCTACCTTTGCCTTGGCCCTAATACAACCTTTCAACAGTCCGCATGATCAGTAATTGCATGTTTTCTGAAGTGTGTGAATGTTAGAGTCTTGCTAAATATCAAGGGTGTCTACTTACATGGGTATTTTGAGTGTAAACACAAGCCAAAAACACTTGAGAGAGTTGAGGAGAAGTAGATACATGTTGACTTGAGTGTTGTCTTTCATATTTGATTTTCTTGGGAATTCAAAAAGGTTAACTCATGTGTGAAGAATAAAGTGATTCCATTTGCATGTCCATGCCTAAATGATTGATCTATGTCTGGTGATGCTCATTCTTTTGATCCAAATGCAAATATGAAATAAAATGATTCATAACAAAGTCTTGGAATTAATCAATTTTGCCCAGGAGTGCAAAAGGATAAGTGTGGGGGTGTGATGAGTGCATATTTATGCCCACATTTATGCTTTAAAATTTAAATTTTTTATGAGATAATTGTGCTTAAATGGTTGATTTGAAATGAATTTGTGATGATTGGAATTGTTGGGTTTGGGAATTAAAGAGCCGTAAAAAGTGAGTTTTAGCACATAAATTATTCTTGGATGTTCTAATGTTTATTTGTGCAGCTGAGATTATAAAGTCTATTGGTTCAATTGGCAATTCAAGGCCCAAAATCAGGTTTTATTTGGAAAATAATGTACAGATGGGCCAAACAGGCAGACTTTACCCTTGCACCCCCTAAAATCCCTACATACACTCCTATTTCTGAAACAGGCCAAAGACCAAGCCCAAACACTAAGCCATTTCTACTACACCTCCCTAAGTTTCCTATACACACCCCTCCTGAGCTAGACTCCACCAGATCATGCCACGTGTCCAAATCCTCCCCACACAGATCTAGCCAACCAGAACACGCCACCTCATGCCTCTTGCCACGTCAGCCCTGTCTTCTCCAAAGAGAAACCCTAATCCAAACCCTAGCCGCCACTGCCGTTCCGCCGTCAACGTCCGCCGCTGCCGCAACCTCCACGACCACCATCAACGTCCGCCGCGCCGCTCCGTCACCGGACAGCCACTGTCGTGCCCCCGCCGCGACACCACGCTCCTCGCGACAGCCACCGTCATCTTCATCTTCTCCATTCTCGAAATCAACCGTGCCGCCACCATCTCCAACCTTGCCGTCAACCTTCAAGCCACCGCAACCACCCTCACCGACGAGTGCCGCAACCGCATCATCATCCGCAACCACCGTTCATCTTCCTCGCGAGATCCGTCGCCGCCCTCATCATCAACAGTTACCACCATCAACATCACGAAATCGCGCCGCTTTCGAAACCCCCTAATCCGACCACCACTTCCGCCACCACAGCGCCTTCCCTCCATCAACACTAACCTCCATCACCTCGCGAGCTTCCTTGCCGCTGCCATCCATGCTTCGCTCATCTTCGAACCTGCACTCAGAAAAACCACAGAGATCCAATTTTCTCGCGTTCTCGCCATTGCCCAACATCCATGGCAGCCATCACACGTCTCAACCATGAACTTCTTCTCCATTGATCACGACGCATCACCTGCAAGAAGAAACCAGACAGAAATCCAATTCAGAAGTCGTGAGCCATCTCCATTCGAAAATCCTGGTACGAGAAGCAAAGAAGCGTTTTCCATTCACGGTGCTATGCAGGTCGCGTGACGGCGCAGGCAGAGGCGGAGGGGAAAGCCCTTTCCCCAATTCTGAACCCTAATTTTGGGAAGGAAGGAGCATGACACGTGTCGAGCTCCCATTGGGCGCATCCTCCTCTGGTCAAAGTCTGGTCAACTGAGGGGCTTTCTTGTAATTTCAGAAATTCAGAAGGGGTTGAAGTGCAGATAGAGGAAGTTTCAGGGCATTTATGCAATTTTGGAAAGTCAGAAAAGATAAAAAAAATAAAGTTCGGTTGTTGAATTAATTTAATTTGGGAATATCAACAGAAAATATCTTCCAAATAATGTTATAATTGTTTAAATCTTTTAGTTATTTGGAAGATATAAGATAAAAGATTATATCAACTGAATATTCAAAGTCCAAGCCCAATCAAGCCTATTTAAAGAGACCTAGGGGACTTCACTAAAATTCATTCTCTCATACTCCTCTCACTTTTCTTTCATCTGGTATTCAACTCCATTCATGGAGAACTAAGCATCTAGGGCTTTTCTGCTGTAATTCCCTGATGGATTCTGAGGTTACGTTAAGTTAATGCAATTGTTTATTTTGATTATTTATTTAAGTTGTTCTCTCTCTATGTCTTTCATCTCTCTATCTTGTTAAAAGCAAAGATTTTTGCATCATAATATGTTTCAATCTACATGCATATTGATTATATGAGTTTTAGGGTTTCTAGGTTTAAATTGAGAATCTACTTTGATTTAATTTAGGAACTTTCATATGATTAAATGGTTTTTACTATCAATTGAGAATGTACTTTGATTGATTAGTAATAATTTCAACTATAATCAATTGAGAATTTACTTTGATTGATTAACTTTTAATTTGGTTAGGAGATTTAAGAATAGACATGATTAAACACAATAGAATTTGATTGAGAATGTACTTTGGTTGAATTTATTGTGAATAATCTAGAAAGGTTTTGCATTTGATTGAGAATTTACTTTGGTTAAATGCATGATCGCCCTCAAATTAATTAAGAATGTACTTTAATTAATTTGAAACTTAAACAATAATCAATTGAACAATTATCCGTGAATAACCGATGATGAATCTATCTTGGAAAAGCAGTGGAATTAGCCTATTTCATCGTAACTGTTTTTAAGTTTCTTATTTATTCTTTAAACACTCTTCAACCATTACTTTTATTCATAAGCATTGCATAGCATTCGTAAGAATCACAGATATTCAAAAGCAATTCCGTGTTCGTTGGGAGACGACTCAGGGTTACTTCATCCCTGTCTACTTTCTTGAATACTACTTGGCAATACTAAAGTTGCCTTGAAAAGTAGTATTAATTTGATAGCTTCAACGACGGCTTATCAGTAACCCATCAACTCAACCAAACATTGCATCATCAAATCAAGAAGAAGCTACAGTTTAAGGGGATAAATGAACAACTTTAATGTATTTTTTAATGTCTCTTTGTATTAGACAGCAACTTGGTGCTCTTTTTGTATTAGACAGTACTTTGGTAATCATTTTCTATTACACAGCTGATAATGCTAATTTTGATGTTAAATCCTCTTTTTTTGTCTTCTTTTCTAAATAATTTTGATGTCTTGTTTTGTAAATAACTCGTCGCCCACTGAGCGGACGCTCGCCCTGTGGACGCACGAGAGGACGCTGGCCAAGCGATATGAGGACGCTCGTCCGGTAGACGCACGAGAGGACGCTGGCCAAGCGATAAGAGGACGCTCGCCCTATCGACGCACGAGAGGACGCTGGCCCAGCCAGAAGAGGACACTCGCCCAGTCTCGACGCACAGTCCACGCTCGCTCAGAGAGATGTGGACGCTCGTCCAGTGTGGACGCATTAGAGAACGCTCCCTCAGCGTTAGAGAACGCTCAGTGCATTGTCGGCCAGTGAGAATAGGACGCTCGTCCACAGAGGAGGTGTATGATAGCAATATATACACTCATAAAAAAGTGACCCTAAGCAATGCAGATTTTTTTAGACTCTTAAAAACACCTCAGATATGCATGACGCAGGTGTACGATAGGAGACTCATAAAAACACCTCAGATATGCAAATTTTTTTAAACTCATAAAAACATTACAACTTCAACATAATAACATTATTTTTACTTATCACATTTCATAACAAAAATAAAGTTTTCACTAATAAGAAGTCTGACTTTCATTGAAATGGAAGAAAAGTACAACACGGTTACAACCCATCAGCCCATTCTCATCAACATTGATACGCAAATTGTATTTATTACACATAAAAGAAAAACCAAAAATATCAACACCTTCATCCAGTTCTGAACAACCAACAAAGATTTCTCAAACTTAACTAAAATTTTCCTATTACTATTCATTTCTTCACTGTGCACCGAACTTTCTTTGTTTCCTTCACACTTCAAGCATTTGCCCCTTTCCTCTTCCACAACATCATTGAACCATTTGAAGTAGTTGCAACCACCCTCTTCAGCACCACTCTGTATAAACAACAATCGATTCTAAAAAACACTTCCACATAATACAAACGTCAAATAAATCATACCTTATACTTCGAGCATCCCTAAAATTGCTTGCCACGATTCTTCAAAGTTTTAGTAGTTCTCATCGCACATCTGAGTCCACAGTGGCAAATCGGTGAACACAAATTACGGTTCTCCTTCCGCCACACAGTGCATGTCGACGAACAACAAGAATACTCCTTCGACATCGTCTTCGAACAACTACGTTCTTAAACCCACTCACCTGCGCCAACAACCTCCAACACGAACCTCGCTCTCGTCAACCAATTTGGGGATTTCTTCAATTTAGGGATTCCTCCTTCTCATAAAACGTTCGCTGTTTATGTTAAAAATCAAAAAGTTGCGTTTTGATTTACAAATTTCACTTTTTTAAATCTAAAAAACTCACCATTAAGCCAGGTCAATGCCACGTCAGTAACATTTCGTCATCTCAGCATCCCACTCATCAATTTTTTTAACGTCGTCCAGCCAACTTAACGGGAAGGACTCAATTGATCTCAATTTTCAAAATTAAGTACCATTTTGATACACTTTACAAAACGAGGACCTATCTGAGACATTCCTACACAAATAGGGATGTCGAAAAGGATTAAACCTTGTAGCTTACTCCAATCGCAATAGGCTACAATTTTGAGTTAAAATGTATCATATAATTATGTATATGTTACAGTTTGATATTTAAGCATAGTCTATATGATATTTTTATTTTCTTTTTTAAAAATAGAAAAACCATTCACATTTGTTTTTATTTTCCTTTTCAATTATACATGAACAAGTGTAGTGATGTAAATATTCATGGTTTAGGAAAAAAAATCTCATACTAAGTTCCATTAGCTCTTGTATTGTAGACACGTGCGTAGTGATGTAAATAAATACCTATTGAGGTTTAGGAAAAGAAAGAATAATGAAACTTGTATTTGTCTCATCAACTCCATTGTTGTAAACACAATGTGTAATGATATAAATAATAAATGCCTATGAGATTTAGGAAAAAGAAGAATACTCAAACTTGTATCAGTCCATTAGTTTAAGTATTGTAGGCATAACTTGTAGTGATGTAAATAATAAATATCTTTGAGATTTAGGAAAAGGAAGAATACTCAAACTTGTATCTGTCTCATCAACTCCAATATTGTCTACACAATGTGTAGTAATGTAAATAATAAATACCTCTGAGGTTTAGGAAAAGGAAGAATACTCAAACTTGTATGAGTCCCATATGTTAAGAATCCAAGTGTGAGTCTAAGTTCCACATTGGATAGAAATGAGAAAGTAGAACACTATATAAAGATGAAAGACTCATTAATCCATTGTCTTAAGGTTTTGGGTAGAGAATGATGTCAATCCCTTATATGGTTGGGCTCAAATGTTTTTGGTGTTTGTGTCTCCCAGTGAACCTCCCCCTCGATAGACCCAACAGTGGTATCAGAGCCGAGATTTATGAGCCTTTTATACAATATAGGTGTTTATTTGAGTTCTAATTAATGGCCGCATATAAGTATTGGACATTATCATATTTCATCATTAAGTAAAAACTCATAGGGTGACAACTTTTTTTTCCTATCTAAAAATTTGTCCTTTGTTTTTGTAAGGACTATGAATAACATCATGTTATTGAAGTGTTTTAGTGTTTAACCCTTGCCAAGGCCATAATAATTAAGGTAGCTGGTGGAAGTACTCTACATTTAAAGTAGAAACAAACTAATTCCCTTTCATTAGCTAACAATGAGGTACATACTATATATTCCATATTGTATTAGTTTAAGATATTTTCTTAATTGATTGATTATTTAATTATCGTGAGATTTGCTCACAGCTTATAAAAAAAAAATGTACATATGTTTTTGTCATAGTTTCTCACGAACCAAGGTTCTAGAGGTATTTAGAACAGGTCCGACATGTGGTGATAAGTCATTGTATCGAAGATGTATGACGTCAGTTTAGGGTACACAACCCTCAAACCTTGAGCCAACACTAAAAAGACCGAATAAGAATAACAAAACTAATATGAGATTTAGTCCTCAACTGAGAAGGCACACTTACAAACCAGTAATCTGTCATTTGTTCTCTACAATCAGATTGATTTAATTGTTAATGTTTTGTTTATTTGTCTTGCTTTTGGGGAGTGTTGGAAAAGGAAGTTTTCAGACTTTATGAGCAGAAGCTAGAAGTCAAAAAGGATGTAGGACACTGATAACTCTTTTAGGGCTTGATTGATTTTTTTTTAGCTATATGGAAATCATATTTATTTGCATAATTACCTGCACAAACTTGTAAGTATGACTTCAACTTAAATCATATTGCTAAATTAATGTGTGTTTTAAGCCTCTTTTTTAGAGGCCATTATGGAAACACTAGCTTAATGTCCTATATGAAATTTCTGTCATTACTAAATTCAGGAGGATATTTGATTAATGCTATGCAAGCGTGAGATTTATATTGTTTTCAAATTTTATAAATAGTTGTAGTTCGTTAGTAGCTCCATTACTTTTGGGGTTAAATTGATCTATTTGTTTTGCAATGGTATTATTAATGTATTTGATTATGTCTTTTTATTGGGTTCTTGTGTTGTTTTTTATGCATATCTTAGGTTCTAATGTTGTTTCTTATGGTTATCTTATTGGATCTATCAAGGAAGAAGTTCATGGGAGAGACACAAACACCACTGAGATCTGAGACCAACCATATAAGGGATTGACACCACTCTCTACCCAAAATCTTAAGGCAATAGGTTAATGGTCTTTCATTTTTATAAGGTGCTCCTGTTTCTCACTTGTATCCAATGTAAGACTTAGCCTCACACTTGGATTCCCAACAATCTTCCCCTCAAGGGTGAGTCCCTTCCACATAGGTACACTCTTCCACATAAGTACACTCCCCCTCTAGCGGAAGCATTCCCAACCAACCACAACAACGAGTAGCCTTTCGTACTGTCGTTCACTTGCTTACCTGAATACCTTTTCTAGGAAGAATTTCAGTATAGGGACCATTATACTTGTCTGAGCCGGTTACCAAGACAAACCATCAGCTCTGATACCACTGTTGGTCTATTAAGGAGGAGGTTCACCGAGGAGACACAAACACCACTGAGATCTCAGTCCAACCATATAAGGGATTAATTAACACCACTTTCTACCCAAAACCTTAAGGCAATGAGTTAATGGGTCTTTCATCTTTATAAGGTGCTCTAATTTCTCATTTCTATCCAATGTGGAACTTAGACTCACACTTGGATTCCCAACATATCTTAGGTTGGAGTAATTACCTCTTGTGAATGATATAGATCTTCTGCCATCATCGTTTTGTCTTGATCTAGAAAGTTTCACGAGTTCACTATGCCACAAATGCAGGTTTTGCAACTCGTCCTTGTTCATTATATGCAACACATAGGTTCATAACATTGGTGTTTGGTCGAGCTCCTTTCAAGCAAATCGAGCACATACTCGATAAATCAAGTTCCTACTCTACAGACCAAACGTCACTGGAAGATCGAGATCCTACTTGGCAGACTAAGATCCTATTGCAAGTAAAGAAGGGATATTATCACATCACCTTGAAAAGAAGCAATGCATTTCTTACCATGCCTCTATTAGTGCTCCGAGTTATGCTACATTGCCCGCTCCAGCTTTTGTTCCTATAACTTCTACAAACACTCTTACTCCATAAATGGTACAACAGATGATTATGTCAGTTTTTTCTGCCTTTGGTCTTTCAGGTAATTGTTGGTTGCTATAAAGCAATCAAATATTTCAACAAGTATACCGGATAGTTTGTAGTATAACAAGTGTCATATGCACATGGATTTGACAAAAAACACAATGTATTAACTAGCTTGTCCTTGAATAAAATAGTAAAAAGATTGCATATAAAGTATAAAACATAATTAATCTATGAAAACATAGCTACTTTGGTAGTAAAAATGTGTTGTAAAACAATTTGGATTTGAAAAGGATTGACTTCAGGATGATAAAGACGTATTGAAGCTAGATTTCACCACTTTTTCTCTCTCTTGTAAAGGTTTAGTTATTAGTTATGAAGTTGTAATTAATCATGTCCTAGAAGTTCACTTTGAATGTAACTATAGGTCCATTCCTGGAACCTAGAGCGTAAGATCAGGACTTTAATTATAATCAGCTAGAGCTTTAAATCTATTCCAAGCATCTAAAAGTAGGAGGATAATTGATAGGACCACAACTTGAAACAAATTCCCACTCAATCCCAAGCTAGTGATATAAGATGAGTGATCATAAGTTTCTTTAAGTTCTCTCTCAAGCACTCATCTCTCCAAAACCCTAAAATCGCTAAAAACCCTATCTAAGGAAAACCTTCAACCACTACCATGACTGCTACACAAAATGTTGTTATCTCAATTGACGAGGTATATGAAGCTGCAACACGTGTCTCTGTTATTCATGTAACTAAATAAAAGCTAGTAAGACTTTATCTTGATCACTGGGTAGATCTTGAAGATCTCATAGCTTATGAATACTATGTTCTCCAAGATGCTCATTGTTGTGGCATCGTGAGGTACTTGGGATACTCTCATTCTGCTAGAGTTGGTGAGACAATTTTGGATAAATGTTGAGATGCATCCCAACAGCCTTGTCTCAAAGGTTATTAGTCAGGAGGTGGTTGCCAACATCGAGGTCATTGTTGATGCAATCGAATGCCCAAGATACGACGATTGTTACTTTGAAGGCTGAGATGAAATGTTTGTTGCAAACAGAACCATATAACATACTTTTGATGGTGTAAATTTCCAAAAGGAGTATATTAACAGGGAAATACTTTACAAAGACCTATGCCCCTATGCAAAGGTTCTTCAACACGTTTGTTTTAAGACATTCTTGCATAAGAACAATGTCAAAGACCATGTGACTGATATGGGTAGATTTGCTATATGCCATATAATGGCTGACCTACCTTTCAATCTACCACATGTAATCTTCATCCATTTCATTCGCTCTAACAAGAACATGGATAAGGACGTGGTGAACTGCTATTTCTCATGTTTGGTACACAAACTTATTATCAAGCAAGCAGTCATTGAACACTTGTTATCTCCAAACATCCTTGTTCCTATCAAAAACAATATCCTGATGTTTGATGCCTCTTGTGGACAAAATTTCAACAACAACAATGTAAGGCATATGTAGTTGGAGGCAAACAAATTTAATAAAGTTCCTCCACTAAACATAAATAGAATCACCAATGCTAGGAAAGACAGGTTGACACCTCCTCACAGTTAACTAATAAATTTCTAATAGTAGTTTTTCATTTTTCAACTGGCCAAATTGTGTATAAAATCTATACAAAAGTTTAGAGAGGTTGTAAGACCCATGTAAAATATTTAAATTTAATAAATAGTTGTTTTTTTTATTTTTATAAAGTTAATAAAAGTATGGTAAGAAAAAAAAATTAAAATTTATGATAGGTAACAATAATAATAATTTCAAAGGAAGGAGTTTAAAAATTTGAGAATTTATTTTAAGAGTTAAAAAAAATGAATAGTAAATAGTAAATAGTAAATAGTGAATAGTGAATAGTTAAAAAAAAATAATAAAATAAATTGTGGAAGAGAACACTCCACGTAGAATTAATCATTCAGAGATAAGAATGGTGAATAAAAAATAATTTTTGAATAGTAAAAATGAATAGTAAAAGTGAATAGTAAAAATGAATAGTAAAAATGAATAGTAAAATTTTTTGGCTATAAATAGCCAAGGGGGGGAGGCTGAAGATTTGCACCAAAATTCTAGAGAAATTGTGAGAGAAGAGAGTTTGAGGAAATTCTAGTTGAAGAGGGGAAATTCTGGAAGTTTCCGGAGACCGGTTTGAGAAGAGGAAACTAATTCTGGAATAGAGGTAAGGGGAGCTAACTTTGAGTATTCCTTTTATATTATCTTGAGTCTTGAATATGCTATATTTTGCTTTTGTCTGATCTTAAATCTTGAATATGGAGTATTTTGTTTCTGTATGATCTTGAATTTTAAATGAGAGTACGCTTTTGTGTTGATATCCAAGTGTGATAGTTGTAAAATGTGATGTTGATTATGTTATGCCATGTGTATGTTATTAGTTGTTTATTTTTTTGTATTTTGGAAGGATTAGAAATTGTCTAACCGGCTCTGCCAGATTCAATTTCTTGTTTCCCCAAACATTTTACCGTTTTCCTTATTTATTTTTATTGTATTTTGGAAGGATTAGAAATTGTCTAACCGGCTCTGCCAGATTCAATTTCTTGTTTCCCCAAACATTTTACTGTTTTCCTTATTTATTTTTATTGTATTTTGGAAGGATTAGAAATTGTCTAACCGGCTCTGCCAGATTCAATTTCTTGTTTCCCCAAACTATTTATTGCTTTACTTATTTATTTTATTGCATTTTTGGAAGGATTAGAAGTTGTCTAACCGGCTCTGCCAGATTCAACTTCTTATTTCCCCAGACATGTTATTGTTCTTGTTATTTAATTATATTGTATTTTTGGATGGATTAGAAGTTGTCTAACCGGCTCTGCCAGATTCAACTTCTTGTTTCCCCATGAATTTTTATATTAAGATTATTTTTTATGATTGTCAAATATTGTATTCTTATATGATCATTTATAGTAATATTTTATTATTGTTAATTGTTTATAATTATCTTGTATATGAATTCTATTATGAATGTTTATCGTGATGTTTGATAGGAAATTATTCATTTGAAATATAGTAGGAGTCTCGGGGAGAGACTCTAAATTGGCATGGTATTAGTGTATATGTTGATGTTGAGGGTCCTCTTGTTGGTGGTGATCCTAAAACTCTAATAATTTTCCAGTCTCAATTAGAGAAGGATGTGTTATGTGTTGAGAGTAGTAGGAGGTCCTAGTCTATGTTTATAGACATTAATGGATTAACCTTGTGGGTGATATGATATATTCTATTTGGCCAAAAATTTTGTTGTTGAAATCACCACAAGTGCATGACCACCCGAGACTTCCATCAACATTATATCCGGATAATAGAGTCTAGTATGATAATTGCATCTTACTAGAATTTATGGTGAATGTATTACGTATAATAATAGTGTCATGCTTTTCTTTGAACTTTGCATGGTAGCTCACCTTTACTTGTTTGTTTGTGCCGGGAAAATCTTTTTGCGATGATCGTATAATGTTTTTGTTATACGGGAGCAGATGAGGGAACGACGTCTGAACCAATTCAAGTGAAGAAGGAAGCAGCAGAAAATTGAAGAATATTTTAAGAGAAAAAAAAAATAAGATTAAGAGTGTTTTATTTATGTGTGAACTATGTTACTCCTAAATGGAGGATTGTAATATTGTATGATGTTTTCTTTATTAATGAAATAATTTGGGTGTGAGATGTTTTATATTTTGGGGGTGTTACAGAGGTATGGCTAGGATGTTCATTGTAGAGCGCAAAACAAGAGAGATAGGTATGTTCTGCAAAATGTTGGGTTAGTTATGTCGGTCATATGTGATGTAAGGTAACGAGGTAAATAAAAGACACACTAGAATGCCCCTAATAGTTATGCCAAATTGGTAGATAAATAGGAATAAGATTTCTTTGCAATCATGATGGTTAATGATGTAGGAATAAGATGTGTTAGACATAGTGTTAGGTAGGATATTGATCTATATAAGGGAACTGAACAATAAGTCAGAAGGTTGTATGGTTAAGCTAGATACATTATGCAGCGACAAAAAACCAAAATTTCTTTTCATGTGCAATGTAGAGCATATAACGAGTCTGCATAATTGTAGATAGATATGAAGGAATCTTATTAGTTTCATATTCCAACTTATTTTACACTAAGATTGTATTAGTTAACATGTAGTGAAAAAATTTAATAGGTGTAGATAAGAATGAAGCTACAAAATTAATGTGTTTCATCATTAGTTATAATTTTGTTGCTGTAGATTTTACCTTTTATCATTCATTTAATCAATGTTTTGTTCCTCAATTCAAGTTGAACTATAATTTGAGTAAAATTGAGCAGTGGATCAAAATAAGGAGGATATGATTTAGTGATTGATTGAAAGGATGACCCTAGATTTAGATGAATTGTGTTGTCTTGGATTCAACTAAATAATGTTTAAACATGGAAAAAAGGTAACAACAACACTTGCAGAATTTTGAAGAAAAAGGAATTGAGAGAAGGTTGAAGTATTTAGGTTTATGGATTAAATGTTTTGAAGTTTTGTTATTTAACATCATTATGTTTTTCATTGTGGAGATCAAATGGTGAAAAGAATGACTTGAAAGTAAAGATCACTTAGGCAGACCATACCACAATTTTTCTAAAATTAATTAATTTCTCTTGTAGGTTCTGTTTTCCTTTTATGTAATATGGGGATACCATGATCACCATAAGCTTCAAAAGTTTGCTTCCATTATCAGATACGACCAAAATAATCCACAACCTCTACTTAGCTACCCAATTTGATGTTTCATTTACCATTCCCTTGACCATATATAACAGTATCAACAGGAGAATAATAATGCAAAACATTAATCTGTGCCTCTATGTGTATAAAGGAAGTATGAATACACATTGCTTCCTAGCCATGATTACACATTGCTTTTAGTTATCTTTCTGACACAACTTTTTTCTGATAAACTCTGTTGTCATATTCTTTCATCACTTTTTGATAAAAACCCAATATCTAAGTTTGTACTAGAAATAATTTTGAACTAAAAATAGACCTTACATTTAAGTTTGTAAAATTGGTAAAGGCTCTACTTTGAAAGAATGAATCACAAACAATGCATAGCCAATTAGAGTGCATAAATTGAATGAGTAAAATGACATATAATTTCAATTCATGGAAGACATATTACCCATCTGCATACTCACAAATTACAACTTCAACATTTCAAAGCTAAGGTAAAAATAAATAAATATTATACTTCATTCAGTTGGCTATTAATTAACTATATTAAGAAGAGATTAAGTTATTGGCAAGAGAAGTTGTTGCCTACCTGAGAGAGTAATTATGAAACAAAAACCCTTACTTCAAAAGGGGAATGAAAACGCAGCTGCACTTGCAGCATCAGCCACATCTACCTTGGTTAGCTCCTACCTCCACTCCTATGGAGATTTCTTTGAAGCGGGTCAAATCACTGCTTAACTGGAACAAACACTAAGGGAACCGATTTCAATCGGTGAAAAATGAAGGAAAAGGAAAAACAATCGGTCAAAAGTGTTAGCAAAATGATGAAGATGAAGTTTTGATGATGTTCAAATCAAGTCAAGAAGAAATCAAGATGTTATGAAGACTTGTATTGCTATGGAAAAGCTTTTGTAATAATTGTAATTTAGTGTCTAGGACTTAGACATTTAGTGTTTTTGATTCCATGTAATTCCATACCATATAATCAAAAACCAGAGTCCAAAGTGCATTGTTTTAATCGATTAAAATGGGTATTAATCGATTAAAACGAGGCTGACACTGAAAACCAAATTGCCTCTGGATTAATCGATTAAAGCTTGTTTTAATCGATTACATAATCGATTAATCCTGAGATTAATCGATTAAAACAGTCCGTTGGAGGTTCCAGAGTTGAAGACTAGCCGTTGCACTGGAATAATCGATTAAAACCTAAAATAATTGATTAGTTAATCGATTAAACCTGAGAATAATCGATTAACACTAGCCGTTAGGGGTTTCAGATTTGAAAAACTAGCCGTTGTACTTAGTTTAATCGATTAATACTTAATTTAATCAATTAAAACAGTCAGATGGCTCATTTTCGAAGAATGGAAGAGCCTTTGGATGAGTCTATAAATAGACTCTCATTTTCCTCTCAAGAAAAGAACTACAACTCTTCCCTTGTGCTCAAATACTCAGAAACTCTTGAGAATTGTGTGCTCTTGCTTAGCTAAGGAAACTCTGTCTGTAGAGTTGGTGAAATACTGCTATGGTGATAGAGGAATAGCTGGTTCATCCTTGGTGCATCTAAGGAAGTGTTTGGAAGAGGAAGTCATCCTTCGTGAAGTATTCGGAGGAAGTGTTTCATCCTTTGTGAAGATTCAAAGGAGGTGTTGCTTCATCTCTTGTGGCATCAAGAGAGGTGTTTTCTAAACTTTTACAAATTGTATCTGTGTGATTGTAGTTTGTAATTGTTTTGTGATTAGTGAAGTGTTTATCTTGTTTTGAGATAAGCGACTGGACGTAGGATTGGTAAGATCCGAACCAGGATAAAATCATCTGTGCAAATTTCTCTCAACCTTACTCTATTTTATTGTCTTTATTATCTGCTAAGTAAGTTTAATTGAGTAGAAATTTTTAAGGCACACGTTTTTAGTAAGAACCAATTCACCCCTCCCCCCCTCTTGGTTTGTTATTCCACGCTAACCATTCCGCTGCAGCCGCTCTGACAAAAAGGTGAGAAGATGAAGATATGAAGAAACCCTAGCAGTTGAGGGTGAAAGATGCATGTGAGAGGCTGAGAGGTAAAGGAAAGTGCTTACCGCTTAAACTGTGGTTCAACGAGATGATGGAGAGGCAGCGAGAGCCTTCGATGATGGAGACGAGAGAAACACTCTCGTGAGGCTATTCGAATGAGAAATATGGTGGATGAATGACAGAACGAGAGTGAATGGTTGAGTAAATGGAAAATGATGAAGAGTGAAGAAGATAGGAAGAGAGGAAGAATGGTTCAATGGTTATGGTGTATTACGACGAATGAGAGTGAGGAAGAGAGGGAGGGAAGAGAAATTAGGGGCGAACTTGAGATAGTGAAAGGGAAATGAGAAAATTAGAGAGAGAGAGATATTATGATTGGTTTCTAAAAATCAGTCATAATACATTAAAAAAATTTCAACCTTAAGACAGGTGTCCATAACTTCGTAATAATAGGTTTTGAACTTATTTACAAGTTTGTCACCGCGTTTCATATTATGACTGGTGTCCATAACTATGTAATAATATGTTTTAAACTTATTTACAAGTTTTCCACTGCGTTTCATATTATGACTAATATACAAAACTAAGTCATAATATGTTTAACTTTTATTACATTTTTTGCCACCAATCAACCTATTATGATTGATGGTTTTCACCCATCATAATAGGTCGTCATAGTATGTTATTTTTCCACTAGTGAACAAATGATCATTTAGACACTAACATATATGAATCCAATTGGGGAGGGGAGCACCATATATTATTATTAATCAATAAACAAACTGCCATTTGAACAATATTTAGTAAAATTTCAAACATAAAAGAAAATTGTAAGATGTTATTTCTTGATACTAATGTCTCCCAATATTAATATAATTGGGATGCTGTTGTAGACTTGTGAATAAAAAAAAATAGAGGGGATTGAATTTCACCCTAATCTTTATTCATTGCACACCTATTTTTTTCAATTTCTTTTATTGTTCATCTCACCACATGATATTACAATACTTACATATGGTGACATGATTTTTGAAACAAACAAATCTATGATAATTTTTTAAACAAATACACGCTTGACATGTTTTTGAGACAAAAACATGACTCTTGTAGCTTAGCATAAAAATGAGTGTTTGTTGATGTTTATTTAGTACTACCAAAATGAGAGATTGAGCATAATGTATAGCTACAAAATTTAAAGGTTTAGGTTATCTGAATAGAGGTTATAATCTTTTACTAATTTATCTCTGTTAGATTAATGGGTGGATTTGTGGTGCTGTGGTGATGCAACGCAAGCAAAAAGAAATAAACATGATTTGACTTTCTTTCTCTTTGCTTAAGGTCACCCATGTACTAGTTTGGACAAATTAAAATAAAATTTTGAAAAAGAAATATTTATCACAAGCTAACCCAGTCTTAATCCGTATGCTTTTTCGGACCTAACAGGCCAAACTTAACAGACAAATTTTTGAGCTTAATTTGTCTATTTCTTAGTCGTCACAGTGAACCGTTTTAAGAACCCTATTATTGGTGAGAACAGTAAAGTAGTCTTTAGTACAAAATGTTGCTCTATTCATAAAGAAATTATAGTTCATGGAATGAGAAGCATTGATTAAGGTGAATGTAATATGGTTATGGAGTACGGAAATAAACTATAATTGATTTTATCAGTATATTTATAAATAATTATAAATTTTTAATCAAGTATTAATAATGAATGAGCATTAAATATAATAATGACAAATTATTAAAATAAGACATAATTAAAAACATAAAAATGAATGAAATAATTTTGAAATCAATTTTTAAAAGTAGTGAGACAAAATAGATTATGTATTAAATTCCACTCACTCTCTCCCAAATAATTCTTCTAGAGTGAAGACACCTAAAAGTAAATTTTAATCTATAACCACATTATTTTATTATGCATTATTATATCAATTTTATAATTTAACACAATATATTGATATCTAAATATTATTTTTTAATATTAATATCTACCATTTAAAAAAAAGGAAATTTTTTCGTTATTATTATTATTGTTATTATTATAATTATTATAGATATGTAAATATCTTGTAATATATTTTTGTTAAATCTGCATGTATTTCTATTTACAAATTTTTAGATCAACTTATGTTGTTTTTATTTTGTACGAGATTATATTTTTTGTTTACATTTTACTTTAACAACCGTGCATATATGTTACATTTTAATATAAGATATAATTCAAAACTTTAATGATAAATTTCAATCATATAACTATTATTTTATTGCATCAGTAATAAATTATTATGTCAATTTTATAATTTAACACATTGATATCCAAATATTATTTCTTTAATATTAATATTTATCATTCTAAAAGAAAAAACCCTGTGTGAATCAATAATTACTTATTAAAGACTCAATGTTTACTTTTAAATATAATGATAGTTATATTAATTTTTTAATGAAAATGAAAAAAAATAAAATAAAATACACAATCCATCCATATGCATGGGTCTCAAACTACAATATTTTAAGTTTAACTTCAGTTTTGTCCCATTCCACATAGCCAATAACTTTTTAATATTTATTATGTTTTAAATTTTATGTATCTCTACATGTACTTTATTTAAAAGTGTTAACATCAACTTGGTTCGTGTATTTATTTTTTACATGATTATATTGAACAATATATCTCTATTTTACTTTAATATAATATATAACTAAAAAATTTATTTATAAATTTTAATTATATAATAATATTATCTTACTACATATTACTAATAAATTATTATGTCAATTTTATAATTTAAAACATATAAATTCATTCCCAAATATTATCTTTTAATGTTATTATTATTATTATCATTATTAATATTATTATTATTATTAATATAATCTATTATTATTATTATTGTTGATATTATTAGTTATATTTTATATGGCTTTAACAATATTCATATAGTATTATTTATTTTTAAGTATTTTTTTATAAAGTAAAATATTTATGATTAAATATTTATTTTCATATTATCAAAATATTTATTTAAATATTATATTTATAAATTCAAATAATTATAATAATTAAATATAATTATATAAATAAATTCATATTTAAATATAATAACTATGTTAATTTTCTTAATACAAATTAAAAAAAAATAATAGAGTGGTGGTATATGCAATTCTAGAATTAAATAAAAAAATGAATTAAAAGCAAGTTAAATTCTAAAGTATTTTAAATAATAGAGTGGTGGTATATGTAATTTTTTGTTTTAGTAATTTTATTTGTCAATAATAAATCTTTTAGAATAGAAGGATGTCACACAGAAACGAAATAAGTGCTCTTTATATTCCATTAAAATCGAGGTTTTCTTTTATAAAATAATAATCCCTCAAAAGTTTATTTTATGATATTCTTTTGGGGTTAGCACGTGAAAAAAATGTCTATTTTAAATTTAATGTTTCTGAAGTTAAAATGAAAAAAAAAAATCTTCATTTTGTTCTTTTTATAGACCTTGTGTTGATTTTGAACATTATTAGAAGACAGAACTTAACCCATCGGGAGGACCGCATAATTTATAATATACATTTATTTATTAGTATTAAATTTAAACAATGCGTCATCAGATTCCCGTAGTTAAAAAATTGAAAGGTAGAAGATCTTGATCTAACACATGTGAAAATAGAAAAGAAAATGTTATTATAATGCTAGGTAAGAAGGGAGTTTTTCTTTTGCACCCTTTTACGGATGAATGGAATCTACTATTTACGATGATTCAGTGAGTGGATTGTGATTCAAAATCATGTTCGTTTTAACGAATAAGCAGCTGTTGATAAAGATGGATTTGCGAGATGAAGGGTTTATTCCATCTTCACTAAAGTTATGGGATTTGCGCGGATCAGGAGTGAAATACATCTTTTGTCTCCTTTCTTGACAAAGCCATTATAATTAATTGAATTGCATGCAACGTATGGAATCGAATCTAGGAAGGTTGGGAATCGATTCCAATGTGAATGAAAAAATAATAAACTCATTGTTTGGTCACATGCACTGAAGATGCATTGAAAGATTGGTCATGCTTCGTGATTGCCAAAGTTAGAGATTCCTTCATGAGCAACTAAGGCAAGCCAATATGAAAATTCTCTCAAATTTGAACTTCACTTTGACCGAATGCATGAGCAATTAAAAATGCAGTTAAGGATTGGTTTTGTTGTGTGCAATACAACTCTTTGGTGTATAAGAACATTCGAGCTTTTATTGTGGTGCTCGCATTTCGTGGTTGTGTGGTTGTGCTTGCAGCTTTGGTGGAGAAGGAGGTTTGTGCTCGTGCTATTTGCAATGAGTGGTGGTTGAATGAGAATTTTGTTTCATGATGCAAGTTCCAGGGTTTCTCACACCCTCATGGTTGGCCAACTTGCGTGGATAATTGTGTGAGGGAGTGGACGTTGAGGATGAAGATCATGGAAGAAGGTGCAGCAATGGAGGTTCATTAATGAAGGAGATGAGTTGAAGAAGAAGAGTTTGTATCCGAATACAGGGAGAGGTGGATTCAGTTCCAGGGAGATGTGTCTTTGATTCCAGGGAGAGTGGATTCGGTTCCACTTGTGTGTGCAAAGTGATAAGGGCTATATTCGGTTTCAGTGAGTGGATTCAGTTCCATCTCTATGTGCAAAGTGTTGAAGGCTCGTATGTGGTTCCAAGGAGAGTGAATTCAGTTTCAACTCTATGTGCAAAGTCATGAAGCCTCATATTCGGTTCCAGGAGAGGAGATTCATTTCCAACTCCTTTGTAAAGTGAACACAACACCATATTCGGTTCCAGGAGATTGGATTCAGTTCCAACTCCTTTGTATAGTGACCACATCACCATATTCGATTCCAGGAAAGGAGATTCGGTTCTAGCTCCTTTGTAAAGTGAACACAACACCATATTCGGTCCCACACTAAGGGATTTGGTTCCAACTCCTTTGAAAATGGATGAAGACCTCGTGTTCGGTTACGAGGCTCATTGTAACCGAATACGATGCTTGATATTGGATTTCAATGGCTTTGGTATTCGATTCTAGCCAATGAGGACCTGGTTTTCATGGCTTTCTCCCTTGTTTCTTTGTTTTTGTAGTTTAAAGAAGGTGTTCCCTAGTTGGAAGAAGAAGATATATGTGTTCTCTTAGTCACTCTCAATATTGGTTGCATGGTGGGCATGAGCAAGGCACAACTGTTGTGAACGTGGAGAACTTGGATTTGTGTTAGTTCTCAATGTAAGAGGATTACTCTTGTTCACTTTCAGTGTAAGAGGATTACTCTTGCCTCCTTGTGTGGTGGTGGTTATTGTGGTTGTTTGGACCTTTGATACGATGTCGTTGATGCAATCAAATTAAAACTACTTTATAAGACAAATTCAGTATTGTCAAGTTAGTAATCAACAAACTAGATAGGGTTAAAGTAACTTTGAGTCGTTTCTCAACAAATACGGAATTGCTTTTCACTATTTGATAATATGGAGACTCTGAAAGGTTAGTAAATGCAATGCAATGCATAAAAAAAAGTGAAAAGTTATGCTAATGAAATTAATATTTGAAGAATGTTTGAGTTTAATTGAAGAACAAATAAGAAACTTAAAAATAATTATAATAAAATAGGCTAATTCCATTGTTTTTCTAAGATATATTCATCATTGGTATTACCATATTAATTGTTCAATAGATTATTGTTCGGATTTCAAATTAATTAAAGTACATTATTAATTAACCTGAGGGCAATCTTACAATTGATAAAAGTAGATTCTTAATCAAAAGCAAGACTTTTCTAGATTATTCACAATGAATTCAACCAATGTACATTTTCAATCGAATCCTACTGAGTTTAATCATGTATATTCTTAAATCTCCTAACTTAATTAAAAGTTAATTAATCAAAGTAAATTCTCAATTAATTATAGTTGAAATTCTTACAACAAATTAAAGTACATTTTGAATTAGTAGCAAAAATTTGTTTAATCATATGAAAGTTCCTAAATTCAATCAAAGTAGATTCTCAATCAATAATCAAAAGAAACAAATACATTAATTCAACTTAACCTCACAATCCATGATGAAAATATAGTGGAATAGCCCTAGAAGCAAAAACACTCCATTAATGAAGTGAAATACATGATAAAATAAAATGAGAGAAGTGGTGGATGATTTCTTCCTAGTGGAAGAGTTTGAGTGAATGAATAAGTGTTTGATCTGCTTCCCCAAGGTCTCTTTATATAGGACTTCATTGTGCTTGGATTCTGAATGTTCTATTGATAAAATCTTTTTATCTCGTACTATAATATCTTCCAAATATTTAATATATCTTATCATAATATTTGGTTAATATTTTCAGTTAATGTTTTAAATTAATTATTTCAACAACTGAATTTTCTCTTTAAGCCCTTCTGAATTTTTCCAAAATTGCATATAAGCCCTAAAAATTTCATTATTTGCACGTGGTAGTTCGCTTCCCACCCAAATTAGGGTTTTCAAATTGGCCGATTGAGGTTGTTGGATTTGCTTTGAATATATTGAATATGTCTACGAACACATCAAGTAGTGTTATGGAATTGGTAACAGACAAAGATCGTCGTAGGGAGCAACTAATGTCTTACCTTATGCATACTAATCGGTGTCGAGACATTATTCAGTTGGGTCTAGAGGCATTTATTATTCTTTGTCAAAGACTAAGAACAACTACATTAGTTAATGACGCAATTCAGTCGATAGTGGAGGAACAAGTAGCTCAATTTCTTCAAATAATTGACAATAACTTTAAGCATCGAAGTGTCGCATTTTTCTTCCATCGATCTGGATCAACTATTAGTAAACACTTTCATAATATGTTGGATGCTATTTTAAGTTTGGAGTCAAAATTTTTAATTCAGGCCTCGGGTTCAGAGGTTAATCCATATGTGTCGAACAACAATCAGTTTCACCCTTACTTTAAGGTAATGATTTTAATAATGAATATGTAATTTTATCCAACCACAAGAATGTTTTCCACCTTTTTCATGAGTTGTTATTTGAATGTAATAGGATTGTTTAGGGACCATATATGGAACTCATGTAAGAATAAGGGTTCCAAAATTAGATGATCCCAGATTTCGAGGAAGAAAAGATTGGCCAATTCAAAATGTGTTTGTCGCATGTGATTTCGATATGAAATTCTCATACATTCTAGCTAGCTGAGAAGGGATAACATCTTATTCAAGAATCCTAAAATATGCTCTACTTCTTAATGGAGAGAGGAAATGATTGCTCGACTTCTTAATGCCATGCTGTAAGAATGTCGTTTGGGAAATAGGGTTGATGGTAGTTGGACAACCCAGGCATACAATAATATTTTTGAAAATCTTCAATCCTTTGGGTACAATGCCATTACAAAGAACAATTTCCAAAATAGGCAAAAAGTTTTGAACGACAAGTGGTGTGAGGTGCATGACTTGTTTGCGTCACTCAGCAGATTTTCTTGGAATTGAACATCGAAAAGATTTGAGGCAGAGGACGAGGTTTGAGAGGACTTAATACAGGTAGTCGTGTTAGGGTTTGGATTTTTTTTCTTTGACATGTGAAGCATTTATTAATTCTTGGTTTAGTTGAATATTGCATTTCAGGCAAAACCTTCTATACTAAGAGGCAGGGTACTCCCATTAAACACTACGATCTAATTTTGGAGCTTTGGGCTGCTGATCGAGCTACTAGGAGTGGAGTCTGGACAACTCGACAAGTACGACGACTTCGTTAGGAGGCTCGTATACAAGTTGATTTGAATGGGCAAATGGAATACACTCCTAAAGAACTTTTCTTTTAAGGATTCAATGACCCAACTCCCCCATCCCCTCCACTGATAGACGAGTACAGTCTAGGGGCAACTCATTTTGTGCCTTTCGTCCCTTCTAGAGGCATTTCATCCTCACATGGTTCAAAGAGGAAGGCACCTGTGGTGGACATAATCGACTTACAATTTGATAAGTTGATGACCTAGGTCAATGACTTCATGGAGGTAATGGGATCCAACATTACTCATTTTGAGAAAATATCAAACATGGTCTAGCAACAAGTGATTGCCATGGAAAAGTGAAATGAAATCTTGTGTTGCACTCCTACATTCTAATACATAGAGGGTGACATATGAGAAATGTTATCTACGATGAACATTCAAGACGGAAAACTTATGGAATAGTGTTATGATTTCCTTTGTACAAATTTTGTGTAACATCCCAAAATCTCACACTTGATAATTCATAATTGATATATTGTAGCATTACATTTAAGGTAACATCCTTTAATCTTACACTTGATAATTCATGGTTGATATATATATATATATATATATATATATATATATATATATATATATATATATATATATATATATATATATATATATATATATATATATATATATATATATATATATATATGTTTTAAACTCAGATTTCAACTATAAACTCATAAATATAACTCGAATTCTTCTAATTTATTCTTCTATCTCTTTCTTCATTGGCACCGAATCAGACGACATTCCTCCATCTGCTCCCATATAACGAATTATACAATCATCGCACATACACAAACACAAACACAAACAAGTAGGGTGAGCTAACATGCAACCAATCATTTATAAAACATGCATAATTACTTTGATACACTCAACAAACCTCATATAATAATTATGTCAGACACCCTCATACCATCATACAACAATCACATCATAGATATTCATCCATTACTTTGATACACTCAACAAACCTCATATAATAATTATGTTAGACACCCTCATACCATCATACAACAATCGCATCATAGATACTCATACCATCATACAACAATCGCATCATAGATATTCATACCATCATACAACAATCGCATCATAGATACTCATACCATCATACAACAATCGTATCATAGATATTCATACCATCACACAACAATCTCATCATAGATACTCATACCATCATACAACAATCGCATCATAGATACTCATACCACAATACCACAATTACTAATAGACACTCATCCCACAATACCCAATAGACACTCATTTCCACAATACCCAATAGACACTTATTTCCACAATACCCAATAGACACTTATTCCAATTATATGTTGATGAGCGGTCACGGGAGGTTATGCACTTGTGATGACTTCTACTTCCTCTTACAAATACACTTCCAAAATACTCCATACCATCCACAAGGTTAGTCCTCAACACTATGTCCAAAACCGGCACATAGACCAGGACCTCCTGCCCCTCTCACCACATAATTCATCCTTCTCTACTTGAGACTGGATGATTATTAGAGTATCGGGATGACCTCCAACTACAGGACCCTCAACATCAACATATACACAAATACCATATCATTACTGAATCTCTCCGCGAGACTCATACCATGCTCATATTCCTCAACTCACATTATACCCTTACAAAATCTCCCCATAATACTCATATCATGTTCAGATGCATAAATTCAAATCCAATAAAATCCAATCATCGCAGAAATCATACAAAATGAATATATCAAAAAATAAATTAACAATACTAAAATATCACCATAAATGGTCACCGGAGAAGAATCAAATGTTTGACGAATCAATCTTACCATAAACGCCAGTACATATGACTAGTCATAACTTACTGGATTTGACCAGGGCTGCTCTATGATCAGGGATGTACCAACTCCGATTTTTAAGATTCCTCTATCCTACCATCACAATTATAATTCATAATTCCATATCTACCACAATAACATGAATTCATCAGACATTTTCATTCCAACGAGATATATTGCCCAATAATTTAACAGTACATAATCTGTTCAACAAGATTTAAGTTAAAAACTTGTCGAGTAGACTTACAGGAAAGAGAGGTGTGTCACAATGGACAACTTAAGTACCAAGTCTTTCCTTAGCCAAAGTGTTCCTCAACTAGTTTTAACAAATTTCTTATTTACAGATTCAAAACAACAACATATAATATTAGCACAGAAATTCACTATAGATAGATATACAGTAAGCACCTATGTTTTTCATTAACAGTATTCACACAGAATTTCAAGACATGAATAGTAATAAAACAATATTAAATCATAAAATAAAAGCTTAGAAACGTTAGCTCCCCTACCTCTATTCCAGACTTCTCTTGCTCCGAATTTGTTTCTCCGAAAACCCTCCAAAGCCTCTACTCTTTTTGCAACTAAAAATTTCTTCCTAACTCTTTCTTCTCTATTTCTCAAGGTTTCTCACTTGATTCTTCCTCTCTTTGTGCAAAATAGTCTCCCCTCCCATGGCTATTTATAGTCCAAAAATTTTACTATTCAACAATATTTTTAATATTATTTATTATTTTAATATTATTTTATTATATTAATATCTTAATCACCACTTACATAATGGATTCCTCAATAATGCCTTAAAACATGGAGTGCTTTATCCACTATCAATATTTTAATTTTTTTTTAACAAAAAGGTAGAAAAGAGTTTGAACTCATGCTCTTGAAATCACCACAATTTTCTACCAATTAAGCTACCAAAATTTCTTATTTAGCTTTCCACATTTTATTTTTACATAAACTTATCATATTTTCCATTCACAAAGAAATTTATTACTACTAGTAATAAAATTGTTACTATTAAGGTAAATATTTTTCATGGGTCTTACATTCTGGATGTACAAAAAGGTTAATGGGATTTCTCCCACGTCGTATATGAAATAAGTTGTGTAACATGATGGTGGATGGTAGTTGAATCGATCTATGTGTGTAATAGTCTTAGGTTCATTTCTATCATAGTCTTAAGTTAATTTATATCATAATCTTAGGTTCTTTCTATTTGTAACATTTGGTCTCATCCTTGTATTGTAATATCATATTGTTGTTATCAATATTGAACAATGTTGCATTAATGCTTATGACATTTTCTCACTTCAATTGTTACTATTAATATTAAATTGTTCTTAAGGCATTTGTTATTTTAATTTTCTTGTTTTGTTCAAGTTATTGCTTAATGGCATCATCAAAAAGTCCTAAGGGAAAAGAACTCGCACCCGAGACAAACACTCCTACATATACGAGGCCATCTGTTGAAGAAGTATTAGTTCAACATTGTTACTTCAGTTATAGCAATCATATGGAACACTATGCTACTAATTTCTATACAAGAAATATTGTGGTTCCAAAAATTATGAATTTTAAATCATTTGCGACCTCTGGCCTATATTTTCATCATCACCTTGTCTTTCAAGGAGTATGAGATTTTCTAGATTTGAGTGACCCTTGTATTCGGATTTGATAAAAGTCTTCTATTCAAATCTAAGGATCTCAACAAATGAATATCTTTAAAGTGAGGTAAACAATAAAAGAATTAAATTGAAACTAGCTAAATTGGTTGAATGTTGCTCATCTCAAGTACGAGGGTCAGAAATTGTCCTTTACAAATATACCAAATGACCTTCCCTATGACCGCAAGATGGCATTGGCTAATATGGTCAGACCATAAATACAGGGTCAACATGTTAGAACGGTTAGTTGTTTAAACATTAATGATAGACTTCTGCATTATGTTATCGCGCATATGTTGACTCCACGACTTGGAAAATTCGCAAAATTGTTGCAGGAAGATATCTTTATGTTATGGGTGCTTAAAAATAATATATTCATCAATTGACCTTATCACATCATGCAACATATGCTTAAATGCAAGGCTGGTGACATATCTCTACTAGAGCTGTCAAAACGGGTAACCCGACCCGACCCGACCCACCACGGGTTGGTCACTTAGTGAGCCAACCCAACCCGGCTCATTTATTAGCGAGCCAAAAAAATTTGAATCCGACCCGACCCACCACGGGTTGGTGGGTTAAACGGGTTGGCTCATTGGCTCACTTAATTAACTTTTTTTCACCCTTTTCTTCTCAGATTCTTATAACATATTACTTTGATCGATCAAATTGAAACAATAATAATTTGACTAATTGATATAAAAGAAAATGAAACAAAAGAAATATATTGTTATATATATTATAAGCTATCAAGCATAAAATTTTGTGCCAATTTAGTTTAATGAGACATACACAATCGTTTGACCAAGAAATTACATATAGTTGTTAACAAAAATATATAACACAAGATAAAACTGTCAGGCTTGTAGATAGGTCTAAAAACAAGATAAAACAAATGATATATTCTTGAATTATCCAATCTATAATATTATTCATTTATTAAATTGGAATCCTAAATGGATAAATTCACAGTATTATGCTCTCTTGAAGTATCTTCTTCTTTATCTCCATCTATAATATTATCCAATCTATAATCTTAGGGTTTTATTTATTGAAGGAAATTTTGGAGAGACAACAACGGGAAAGGCTATTGCTAAGTAAAGGTTGTACATTTTGAATAATTAATTTAATTAATTTGATTTCAATAATAAAATAGGATTTGAATAATTAATTTAATTAATTAAATTAAATTAAAAAAAATTGGTGGGTTGGTGAGCCAACCCGACCCACCACGGGTTCAACCCGTATGAGCCGGGTTCTTAGTGAGCCGGGTCAAAATTGGCTCGCATAAAAAAATTTGCATTTTTTTCCAACCCAACCCGGCTCAAACCCATGGTGAGCCGGGTTGGCTCACGGGTTTCAACCCATTTTGACGGCACTAATCTCTACTATATAGTGTCTTGATCACCAAAATCATGCAATACAGTGAAGTACATCTTGACACCGATGCCAACACTCAGATTGGGACCAAACAACATTTTTCTACTAATTCTTTGAAGAGATTGAATATTATTAATGTCAATGGTGTTTGACAGAACGACGTCGGCGATGATGAAGAGGAAGAACAAACACAACATTAAAGTCCTCAACATCACGACCTTGTACAACATAGTCCTTATACTTCAAATCCTCATAGTGGAAATAGGATAACATCATTATGGATTTTGTTACCCGTTTGCCACGATCTATGAAAGTTGATAGGCTAACGAAAAGTGTTCATTTTCTAGCAGTTAATCTAAGGATGCCTATAACCAAGTTGGCACAGTTGTACATCAAGAAGATAATAAGGTTACATAGAATGCCTTCTAGCATTGTGTTAGATAGATATCAAGGTTCACTTCTAGATTTTAGAAAACCCTGCAAGGTGCTTTGGGTAGCATGCTAAGGATGAGTTCAACTTATCATCCCTAGACAAATGAACAGTCAAAGAGGACGATTCAGTCACAAAAGGATCTTTTGAGGACTTACGTGTTGGATCATCTAAGTGGATGGGATGAAGTTTTACCTTTGATGGAATTCACCTACAATAACAAATACCATGTGATCATTGGTACGACACCGTATGAAACTTTGTATGGCTGAAGGTGCAAAACCCCTTTGTATTGGTATTAGGATGAAGAGGAAGTGTTGGTGGAGCCAAAGTTGTTGAAGTAAACCACAAAGAAGTTAAAGAAGATCCAAGAGAGGATGAAGGCTTCTCAGGGTACACAAAAGTCTTATGCTGATTAGAGGAGAATACCTTTGGAGTTTACAGTTAGGAATCATGTCTTCTTGAGGCCCCAACCACTAGTGTGGGGAGGGCTATCCATTCGAGAAACCTTTCTCCTTAGTTCATTGACCCATATAAGATCTTGAAAATAATTGAACCAATGGCTTATGAGATCACCTTGCCTCCTTAGTTAGCAAACCTTCATTCGATGTTTCATGTCTCTCAACTAAGGAAGTATGTGTCTGATCGTCCTCATGTGCTAAAGGTAGAGGATATGCAAGTTAGAGGATATCTCTTAGTGGAGATGCAACTTGTTGGTATAGAGGATTATCAAACAAAGCACCTTAGAGGAAAGCTCATTAGTCTAGTTAAGGTTGTTTGGGATAGGAGAACAAATGACTCTACTTGGGAGTTAGAGGAGGATATAAGGAATTCATACCCACATCTGTTCTTTGGTAAGTCAAGTATTCAAAGTTGATTTTTTTTTTTTGGGGAGAGTGTAAAACTTGTTTCTTTTCTCATAACGGCAAAACAAAACCCTTACAACCACTCTCCAAACTTATTCTCTATATTTTGGTTCAACAAAGCCCATGCCCCCACAGTTTAGTCTCATTTCATCTTTTTCATTTCTCCATGTCAAGGGTTTGAAGCACAACTAGAACATGAGAGCTTTTCAACTTCACTCACCTCCGATCAACCCCACGATAAGTGTTTTTTGCTGATCTATTATCTTTTTCGTGAGTTACCTTGGGGTCAATAGCAAGCACCCTATTTCTCTCTTGCATGTGCCATTAGAGAGCTTTTTAAGAATCTTTTTTGTTTCTAGCTCCAAGGGCCCTTTTAGAGTACTCATTTGAGTTTCTTTGTGGTACTAGAGGTACCTTGAGACTTGGGAATCTTAGAGCATTTTTACAAGGGTAGATTCTACCTGATATTCATAAGGTAAGGGAAGCAAGGGTTCATAAAAATTACATGTTAATTTTCTTCTTGTTTTTGCAAATTGGTTGATTGTATGATGAATTTCTAATGTGGGTTTTGAGATTATGATGTGTGATGTTCTTCTCTTTTCTTTGGCTATTTGAGAATAATGGACCTTATTTATGTTTTATGATTTTGATTGTTTTTAATTGAGGTGAAAATGTTGTTGTGAGCATGTATGATGACAATGGTGTTAAGGAATTTCAAGAAAAAAATGTGGTAGTAACTTAAGTGTATGCATTGACGTATGAAATTCAGTAAGGGAGTATCTTGATACTCTAATAGCCATTCACAATCAAATATAATAGAATGAGTTATGCGGTGAGAGTTACAGGAAGTCCTAGTTAATGTAATTGTTTATTCCAAGGCACAAAGAGGATTAACCTTGTGTAGGGTGGGGTGATAAACCTTTTGGCTGTGGCTTTAAAGAGCATAGACATCACCACAAGTGTATGTCTCTAGTGAATTCTGATGTTAAGAGTTTCGAAAATATTTAATTATTTTAAAATAACACTTTTGAATACTAACTTATCCTTTTTTTGTTCTTCGTGTTTGTGTGTCTATATTATAATGATTATCTCTTGATATGAACAAATGACAAAGTAAATGATGAAGAATAACCATGTTATGGAGTAACTTCTTTTGCTTCTAGAGATATTAATTTTTTAAGAACTCTTATTATCTATATTTTGATCATATATACCTTAGACGGGTAGTAATCAAAATGAAGATCTATTTAATCATTAATCAAACAATCCATAGTAAGAAAACTATTAGTAAAATAAGATTTTTTTTATTTATATAATGATAAATACACCCGTGTTTAGAAACAGACTAGCTTGACTCACTCAACAATCATGGAATCCGGATATATATTTTATTAATATAATTATCTTTTCTAAAAATAACTGTATTAATATCCTATTCTATCTTTAAAATATATTATTTAATAATCTTATACTATAAAAATTAGATTTTACAAATTCCATTAGACATATATTCTTTAATAAGTTAATCCTTAATTATGGACTTTCCGCACTAAAATATATTAATTATTGATAGATGTATTATATAAAATTTGAAATTTGATACATGCCATTTGAATTTATTATGGAATTCATAAAGTATAGTTAAAATGATTTAAAATAACTTTAATTGTCTAGTTTTTTCCTGTCTCCTCAAGTGATTTATGTTTTAAGGTTTAAGTGGGTGGGGCCCTGCCAAAACACAACCATAAAAAAATTGCTGCTTCTATTATTTGCATAGTCTGTGTGGGTATCATCACACTTTCACATCACACTCCCATTCTATAGTCGACACCACTCACACTCAGTGTACTGTAGTGAAATTCTCATTTTACCCACAGAGAACTATCGGACTTATAGACAAAACGGAAGGGTAAAAGGGTAAAACTAAAGTTCTCTTCCCTCTCCATAAAATCATGACCATACACACAGAGCGTTCCCATGTACCCTCAGTTAACAATGGCGGCCACCGCGTCCAGAACTCCATTTTCTGCTTGTTCCTCGTACTCGGCCTTCCCCAAACGCATTGTCAGATCCAACATCCCTCTCTCTCACCCAACCCTTACCAAACCCTCTCACGCTCACCCTCTCGCAATCTCATGCTCCCACCCCAAGCCTCCCGCAGCCACACCAACAGCTGTCGTCGTGTCGCCACCGGCCGCCGAGCCCTTCCTCTCGCGTTTCGCGCCATGTGAGCCGCGCAAGGGCGCGGACATCCTCGTGGAGGCGCTGGAGCGGCAGGACGTCACCACGGTCTTCGCGTACCCCGGCGGCGCGTCGATGGAAATCCACCAGGCGCTAACGCGTGCTCCGGCCATTCGCAACGTGCTCCCGCGCCACGAGCAGGGCGGCGTGTTCGCGGCCGAGGGCTACGCGCGGTCGTCTGGGAAACCCGGCGTGTGTATCGCCACCTCCGGTCCTGGCGCCACGAACCTGGTGAGCGGCCTAGCAGACGCGATGATGGACAGCGTACCGGTGGTGGCCATTACCGGGCAGGTCCCGCGGCGGATGATCGGCACTGACGCTTTCCAGGAAACCCCCATCGTGGAAGTTTCCAGATCCATCACCAAACACAACTACCTCATCCTCGACGTCGACGATATTCCGCGGGTCGTCAGCGAGGCCTTCTTCGTCGCCACTTCTGGCCGTCCCGGCCCAGTCCTGATTGACGTTCCCAAAGACGTTCAGCAGCAACTGGCAGTTCCTAATTGGGACCTTCCCGATAAGCTCCCCGGGTACGCCGCCAGGCTGCCCAAGCCCCCCAGCGATGCCCAGTTGGAACAGATTGTCAGACTCATACTGGAGGCCCAGAAGCCCGTTTTGTATGTGGGAGGTGGCTCTTTGAACTCCAGCGCCGAGCTGAAGCGATTTGTGGAACTCACCGGAATTCCTGTTGCCAGCACTTTAATGGGCCTTGGAACTTTCCCCATGGGCCACGAACATTCCCTTCAAATGTTGGGGATGCATGGTACTGTTTATGCCAACTACGCCGTTGATAAAAGTGATTTGTTGCTTGCCTTTGGGGTGAGGTTTGACGACCGTGTCACCGGGAAGCTGGAGGCATTTGCTAGTAGGGCTAAGATTGTTCACATTGATATTGATTCCGCTGAGATTGGGAAGAATAAGCAGCCACACGTATCGGTTTGTGGGGATTTGAAGTTGGCATTACAGGGTATTAATAGGATTTTGGAGGATATAGGGGTGAAGGGTAAGCTAGATCTTGGAGCTTGGAGAGCAGATATTAATATGCAGAAAGAGAAGTTTCCTTTGAGTTATAAGAAGTTTGCTGATGGGATTTCTCCTCAGCACGCAATTGAGGTTCTTGATGAGTTAACAAATGGAGATGCTATTGTTAGCACTGGGGTAGGGCAGCATCAAATGTGGGCTGCACAATTCTACAAGTACAAGAGGCCTAGACAGTGGTTGACTTCAGGGGGTCTTGGAGCTATGGGTTTTGGATTGCCTGCGGCTATTGGTGCTGCTGTAGCGAACCCTGGTGCTTTGGTTGTCGACATTGATGGAGATGGGAGTTTCATAATGAATATTCAGGAGTTGGCGACTATAAGAGTGGAGAATCTCCCTGTTAAGATATTGTTGTTGAATAATCAGCACTTGGGTATGGTGGTTCAGTGGGAGGATCGGTTCTACAAGGCCAACAGAGCACACACGTATCTGGGAGATCCCTCGAGGGAGAATGAGATATTCCCGAACATGCTAAAGTTTGCAGATGCTTGTGGGATACCCGGGGAGCGTGTGACGAAGAAGGAAGAGCTTAGACGGGCAATTCAGAAAATGCTGGACACTCCCGGCCCCTATCTTCTTGAGGTCATAGTGCCTCATCAGGAACACGTGCTGCCGATGATTCCCAGTAATGGATCCTTCAAGGATGTGATTACTGAGGGTGATGGCAGAACAAGGTACTGACTGTCAACACCAAATATTCCCTGATGCTTGGTTTTTTCAATGTATAAAATATAGTGCTTTTCTAGTTGCAGGGTTTGGCCTATAGTGAGCAATGGGCACGTAGTTTGTAGTAGTTTTTTGTAGCAAGATTATGTATTTCCCCTTTTATTTAACTTGTCATATGCAGTGGCGTCTATCCCCTGTTTTATGTACTGTAGCGTTGAGTTTTGTTGTAGTAATGAGACTGAATATGCAAGACATACTATTTCTGTCACAAGTATAAGCAGAATCTATTGAAATCAGGATTCAATGAAAATGAAATGAAGACATCATGCCATATGCACATTCCTCTTTTAGCTAGTGGAAATGGCACAGTTGGACTATTTATAGGAAATGGGTTCTCTGCGTAAAAATGAAAAATCACTTTTTTCCTTAAAATCATTTTCTTACAAATAGGTAAAATGTGGATGTTTATTGGATTGGAGAAAGATTGCAAGAAAGTCATGAACTTGACATTACAAAACAATATGTCAACACTTATATTAAATTGCTTCACGTAAGACAACTGAATGGCAATTGTTAATGGCATCATGGAATTACAATTTTAGTAAAAATAGGTGTTCATAGTTCAATATATCTAATAATAATAAATGCATTTCATTTCAGTAAACCATAAAAGAATATTTTCCTATTTAAGTCTTTAGTTATGCGTGAAGCCCATATATACCTACATTTACTTTGTTTTCTTCAAAATAGGAATGGCCAAATAGCTTGAGATTTAAAGGGAGATTGTGAGTATTCTCAACTACTCTTAAGGTGGATGTGGGGACATTATTATAACTAAGTGAAGTAATAAGATTTAAGTAACTTGCTATTTATTGTTCGGTCTTTGAGTTGAATTATTCAAATAACTAGTGTTTATGTTATTTATTGACATTAATTTGTAAAAGAATATAATGTTATTCTTTAAAATCGATATTTAAAATTAATCACATTGTTCCGCATACAATCATTAGTGTTTGAAGAGAATAATGATTACAAAATTCATGGTTATCCTTCTTCTCCTAATACAAAAGTAAAAGCCTTTTCTCATTAATTTTCAACATTTATTTTTTTATTAAAAATTTGTTAATTAATTAAAAGATATGTCAATATACTAGAAGATTATAATTTTCATAGAAAAAGTTCAAAAATTTACGAATAGGGTAATTTCTAGGAATCTTCGTACAATCAGGGCCAGGTAGAATAACCATAGTCTCTGCACAAAAGGCATGTGGTAAATTTTTGTATGAAGCTAATTCTTGTTTTCTTGCCAAGTTATGCTGAAACCTATCATTTTCTTAAAAAAAATTATCCAAATAAACTCTAAAGTAACCTATCATGTTGAAAGCATTACTATTCTCCCATTTAGATCATCTACTAGGAACTGCATTATTTGTGCACCATAATAAACTTTCAATCTTGACAAGACAAAAAGATGCATTATCTTTATTCATTTGTGGCCACTTTTTCTCTAGAGCATTTGGAACCTAACATGACAAATAATAATTCTTTGACCCTCATACATTTGTCATTCAGTACTATTTTACCTTTTGAATATTTTGAAGAATGCTATGATTGCTGTTAGGGACGATTTTTTCATCATGAACTAAAAAATTATTCAGATACAGTAGTGTTTCAGGTTAAATTTTGGTTCTCCAATAATTGAATTTTGAATTGTAAGAGAAAGGAAACTGATTGAAAAACACATTAGAATTCAGTTATCGGATAACTGAAATTTTGAACTGGATTTTTAACTTCTTTTATCTTTTTCATTTAAAAGAGAAGAGAATTTTGGAAAAATATCATTCACAAAAAAATAGTAAAGTTTAAAATTTGGCTCTTCTAGTACTAAATTGTGATCTAAAAAAATTGTGCAATCTGCATAAATATTTGGAATGCTATTTGAGTCATTTGGGTTTGGGTCCATGTGTGTATTTGGGTGAAAAATGGCTTTTGTTGAAAGAAAAGTCCTCCATCAAGCATTTTCGAGTCTATGATGCTACAGTCTATGTCCACCTACCAGATCCTCAAAAACAAAGAAGCACTTTGAGCATGAAATGAAGGTAGCAAATTAGATAGCGAATCTATTGCATTTCTTTTTGAACATTTTCTTGAACTGATCCAGACAATTATGTTTCTGAATCACTGACTTGGTTTTAAGAAACTTATGCTTTTGTACTCTACACATAGAACAAAGCAAAGAAGGACAAAACGAACCTTTTGAGTTTTTGACTTTTGCACTGCAGACAACATGTTAACGTGACTGGACATGCTTCACTCAGACAACTTAATGCATGACATGTCTTGGTCTACACGTCCCTAAACATAGTAGTTACCAAATGCCAGCGCAGAATTTCGTGAAACCACTCAGCTAACTAAAATATGCACGGGTGTCTATTTCTATTTTTGTGTCTTGCAAGATAAAATATAAATGACCAGGGTTTCCAAGCTTCAAGTTTTTGGAGCCAAAAGGTTTGAAGACTAAGCATAGCAGAACTTGATAAAAGAGTTTTGAAACCAACACATGCATTTGTAATTTGTTACTCTCCCAGAATCGAAGTCAGAAGCTAAAGTAGGATAAAGTTCTTCGGAACTATAATTAATATTGAAGAAATGGGTTTGGCAGAAATAACATACCAAACTAAGATAATTAATTATATAGCTTTTTTTAAGTTACAAACAGACCAAAAGATTAGGAATGCTTAATCCTTCCTACCAGTAATAAGTGGTCTTATACATATGCCTATTTTCATTTATTCAATCTACAAAAGTACTCCCGGAAAATTCATGACTTTTGAGAGTCAATGATACCCAATTTTGCTGAGACAAAACTAACGCAGTTTATTAAATGGTTCCTTCAATCAGAATTGGAGGTTCACCTTAGTTTTTCTGCATAAAGATTGATATAAATTACTTAAGGTGAAGTTCCAATTCTGATAGGAGAAAAAACACTAAGAATCTGCATGGAAGTTTTGTCCATTTGCTAGTTGCTCTAAAATCGTAAGAAAGTACTCGTTCTTATCACTCACTCAACTACCTGAGATGAAGCAGCTGAGTTCTCAAATGATTTCTTTCTCACTATGAGGCAAGTGATTCTTGAAGGGTTGGAATGAGTGTTGTCAGGACAACAGATGACAAAGTCTGGTCGGTGAAGTGCAAGAAGATGCAGCCTATCCTTTCCCACTACCACAGCAGATGCATCAAGAAGAACATGCCAGTTGTTCCTATGAGCCTCAGAAATCCAATGCATTGTTCCATTTGCATCAACTGGGTAAGAGAATAAGCCTTTTGAGCTGATCTTACACCTCCTCCTAAAGTTTTGACTCAGCTGAGACCCGCTGATCCTCAAATCCAGCCAAGTCTTGGGTGCTGAGATCACCTTGGACTCCTTAAAAGAAGCAAATTCCCTGATATAGTCTTCTTCCTGGTCAAGAATTGTCATGTAGTAGTTTCCCTTAAGAAAAGGGTAACTTTCTCCCACCAGCATCATAGCATCCTTGTAGCTTGGAGTGAAGAGAACAAGGTACTCTTCATCAGGCAACCCATAATGCTTCAGAATCTTATTACGAGCTTGGATTTCTGGGATAGAGATGAAACTTCCAGGAAATGAGGATTTCTTGTTGAGAATGTCAAGTAATCTTGATGGCTCCAACTGGATCTTGGCCCTATCCATTTCAGGAAGATTACTGCCAAACAAATATGTAGAAGACTCTCTTGGTGACTTGCCCCTATCATCCATCATGGGTTCTGATGGCTCCTCATAGATGATAAAGCTAGACAAGTCTATCCCATTTCCATCTCCTTCCATGACGCCTGAATATTCTGGATACTTTGCTAGCACATATTGTTCAACATATTCCATTTCTTTTGGTGTGATTGGACCTGACCATCTAATGTCAAGATCAGGGATAGTTGATATGGCTTCAGCTATGATGTGAGCAGGAATCAACGTTTGCCGTTTCTGCAATTCAGACAATTTTTCAGCTTCAAATCAACATGCAGCATACAAAAAGAAAGTAGAAAAAGTAGGAATATGATAGTTACCTTTACAACCATGCTGTTTGATTTGCAGCTCTCAGTTATTAATCTGTGTGTTGGACCTTTCTCTTCATTTTCTACTATCTCTTGATATTGAACCTGAATTAGGGAGTGGATTCAGAATCGTTTTACAATACAACTATCATAAACTATACAAACATAGCTTTGAGTTGTGACCACTTTACCTCAGACCCTCCTTCTGAAATTTCATGCTGCTGCCGGTTAGTTCCCATATCAATTGTCTTCACCACTTATAGAAACATAAGATAATTGAGAAAATCTTATGTAGATGGCGAAAAACAACAAAAGGGAAAGAAGAGAAGCTAATTTGTGTAGTAGTCCTTCAGAAAGATCCTCCAACAAAAGTTTGTTCTAAGAGATTGAAGATATATATAGTTTGATTAAGATGGCCTAGCCAAACTCACAAAGATGACATTTCTTGTTGAAGCTGAAATTTCTTAAGACAAAGAAATTAAGAAGACAAATAAAGTCAGATGATTACACCGAGAAAGACAATAGCAACGCTTTAAAATAGAAGGCGATGATGAAAGGGGTGACATGTCCCTCTTGCCTTAACCATGGTTTGTTTGTGCAATATTCTCCAAAATTATTCCCTAGTATACCCAGAATTATTGGTCTCAAAATTCAAACTGAACCTTAATTAAAATCTGAGCCTAGGGTTTCATTGTTAAACTCAATTAATTGAGGTGGAGAAGATTTTTGAGGTGTTGCTTTCCATTGGCAACAGCATCACCATATTTTTTAATTGTTAAATAAACGTCACTCTTGAGTTTTATATTCTTAATGGAAAATGATCATTGGAGAACCTTGATGAAATGTCAACAGAGCCGTGGCATCTTTTTCTTTTTAATATCTTAGCATACTTTACAGATGGAATATTTCAAATTTTCAAATCACTGGGTAATTGAGTTTTATTAGCTCCTTGAAAAAGGCTTTTTAACAGTTTTAACAGCTGCATTTAAAGACATTACTTAAACCTGAACAAAATTGACTGTCACTGAATTTTGCTCAGGTAAAACCTATATACATTATGAAATCACTTCAAAAGAGAACTGATTCATTTTTAACAGATAAACTTCAGCAAATTTATTTACAAAAATGAAATTCTTTGAGTAACTAGTAAGTAAAATACTAGAATGAGATTTAATGCATATAAGAAAGAGCAATAAAACGAAATTTTGGCAATAAGAAGCTCCATGATATAATACATGTAACCAGAACTATTTAATGTAATAAATGGGGGAAAGCTTCATTGAAAATATAATTGAATTTCTTAATTGAATTCCCCATATGTCACGCTACAACTTGCGATACCATTGATAAGGACGAAAATATTAAGTTAATGTTAGGATCATATGAGGATTTGACCTTTATTTATATCCCTAATGTAGAAAAACCAATTAGTCTTTCAAAAATAATTAAACAAACACATCTACCAATATAATTATACGAATCAAACTTTATTTATAGGGAGGAAGAGGGCATTATACCGTTAAGAGATTCCTTCAAAAGAATATTAGATATGGACAAGGACAAGGGGGACACAATAAAGTGTTTAATATAATAATATTATGATTAAACGAACATTAACAAAAAAAAGGAGGATAGGTAATATGTAATGGAATGCCGTTGGGCATGTTTGCATAGGAAATTACTTGGATGCTTCAATGGTAAATTATCCAATATATGTGGAAATTGGTAGAGTTAACTTTATATAAGTCTATTAGTATATAGGTAAATATAAGATTGATTTTTTATCACTAGTGAAAAAATGACATTTTATAAAGTACAAAAATGATATATTATGACATAGTTACTGGGGACATAATTCTGGACGTAATAGTAAGTCTGTGCATTTTAGAACATAGCAAAAATTTACGTATTATGACGTAGTTTCTGAAATCAGTCATAATATGGCGAAAGATATTGTAAAGCAGATTTGTTGATATGTGGTTTTCAGTACGTCATAATATGTTTTTTTTTTTTAAATTGATTATTACAATTGACATCCATGAAATTATAATCATATTCTTATATTATCATCTCATCCAATCAATTTATGATCAATATAGTTTCAAATGAAGAAATTCAATGGAACTAACAAAATAGAATTCATTTCAAACATTAAATTGTCTAATAATATTTAATACATCATTTATACATGAAACTATATTATTAAATCCAAATATTACATTAATGTACATACACTATTGAATTGTAGCCAAGTTTCTACTAACACTTAAAATAAAAGAAGCTCAGTTCCTTCTAATGTCTTTAATGTCTGCAACTTCCATGGGAGATGAATCATTAAAGATCTACAAATAAATTAATAGAGTTAAACAATATGGTAATGAATAGTTGGATAAGTATTTAGTTAGTTTTTTAATACCTTATTCCATGATTCAGTAATGTTTGCACAAATAATGGTATGCATGTGTTTCATTACATAATACTCACACTCATAGCTGTCCAACTGACGTCGACACTGCAAATTAAATACAAATAATCAAGACTCATTCAAACCAATGACACAAAATATCATATTACACTCTAGCTAGCCTTTGCACCATGTAGCTTTGATCAATTTTGCTAAACCAAATTTCACAAAACCAACAACACAATCAATTCCTCATAAAAATAGCAATGACAAAACAAAGGTCAACTTCTCTTACATTAGGTGTGATTATTTGCATCTTCTTCCTAGAAATAGATGGAACACTCTGCAACCTTGAATGAGCTTCTAAAGACCTATACAAAAGGTAGACATCCATTACATCATAATAATAATATAGGAAGGAATCAAAATAGAAAGGAAAAATTACGCCTCCAATATATTTTTCATGGACAATGTGTTAGCTTTCTTATGCAAGGAACATAAGAAAACTACAAGAGAACGATCAAGAACAATAACTAGCAATTGTCAATGACCCCTACAAATTAGAATAATATTAATTAAAAGAAAATTTTAAACTAGTCATGAAGAATTCAAATAATATGTACTTACTTATGCATGTAAGGTGCTAAATAGACCTCTTTACCAGCTTTTTCAAACATTTCTATCAAGTACTTTTTTTGCACCTCTTCTGATTTATTTCCTACACTTTGAATTACAATAGGATCATAGATAGTAGCATTCCTTCTCTCAATGCAAAGGTGATGCAAATACCTTCAATATGAACAAATAATGTTAAAATAAATACACGAATGCAATATGATAGTATTTTCATGGTTTGTGAAGGTTTACTTACAAATTCCAAAGTTGTAGAACTGTTGTAGAGAGGAGATCATTTCCAATGACAATTTCACAAATATCTCTATGACATACAAATAAAGTGGTGGTAGTAGTCTTGCATGTGAGTTCATGAGACATATCTATCTCAATAGTTTTATTCCCCATTGTAACTACCGCTGCACCAAGTTGTTAAAGAGGAGATAATTGTGGTTGTGGAGGTGTAACAATGTTTGTCTTCTTAGAAACGTCCTACATTTGACCACAAAATAAGTCTAATATTATATGCATCCATTTTGGCTTCAATATCATCTTTATTCAACTTCAATATCAATCTCATTTTGGCTTCAGTAGCTCGACCGATCGGCTTCTTCTACATCTTGGCCTTTCTCAGTCACAACCTATCAACTCTTTAGTCTTGACAGCTCAACCACTTGGTGTCATCCGCATCATAGCCTCATTTGGCTTTTTCTCAACCTCATTCAGCTTCAACATATTGGTCGTTCGACCTCTCCCACACGATCTCGATCAATTACAATACCACAACCTCATTTGGCTTTAATATCAGCCTCATTAGGCTTTAATATCAACATCATCTATGGCTCAACCTCTCAGTCTCATATCATTTGTCAACTACATTCTTGAAATCTCATCCTTACCCTATTGACTTCACCTTCTCGAACTACTGAAGCGATCAACAAGTCAGTTAAGGAAGAGTTCACCCAAATGAACCCCTACCAATCTAATGTCGAGACGGTCAAGGAAGAGTTTTCCAAAGAACCCCTCTCATTCATTTTAGGTCTAGCTTTTAGAATTTGAATACACCCTTAGCCTATAAATAGAGGTGTCTCCCACTCTTGTAATTATCTTTGAATTTGAGTAAAGTTATGCTATCACTTTTGTGTCATAATACTTATCTTAGGTCACCAAAGGCTAGAACATCTCATTTGGTCTCCTCTAGCCTTCTTCCTCTAAAGTTGGCCTAACCTCTATAAGAGCATCATCACACACCACCCCATCACCATCCATACACCAAGGTTGTGAGCCTTTTTCCCCTAATCCCACCAAATTCTGCACCATTTCACCATTTTCACCATCAACATGGCTTCTCTTGGAGCTTTGGCAACCTAGCCAGGAGGGTTGCTATCAGTATATGATTTGTATAGAAAAAGAAAAAGTTTCATTAAAGTTAAAGGTATAATCTGATATGCATATTTTTGTGTCGGACTTATGCAGACTAGTTGGGAAGCAACACTCTCACTAAGCAAGCCTTGAAAATAATATCGTAGAGAGCATCAAGACCTTTCACTCGGTGAGAAAGTCATAGCTAGTTGGGCGAGCTTGATTAAATCAACTCCTAAGGCTTGAGTCGTTAGGCGAGCTTGAGTAAATCAACTCTCGCGGCCTCATTCATTGGGTGATTGAAAAGGTCACTTAGTAAGAGTTAAAACTGAATTTGGGAGAGAGTCAGAGGAGGTTTGGTCTCTTGGTGAGTCTACTATCACTATATGCATTTATCTGTATTTTCTTCCAAGGCTTGAGTCACTGGGCGGGCCATTTAAAATTTGAAAAATTTGTTGAAGAATTATTATTTTATGGAAGTGTAATGGTTTTAAGATAATGAAAGTAGGTTATTAGAATAAATTAATTTGTATAGTGATTTGTGTGTGTTAATGTGGTGTTTCTAAGGAAGAATGTCATATTGGTTCATATAGTGTTATGCATTGAGTAGAGAATATATTGTGAAGTTATCCTAACTCATAGAGGATGAAGTTTAAGGAATGAGAGTTGAATGAGGTTTCTATAGCATAATCTAGGACAAAGAACTCCTTTTCTTATTAGGCTATAAATGAATTTATCCTATCATGAAAGAATAAGACTGGATAAATTTGGATCGATCATGACATTTTATTTCATGATTTCATGGCACGTGCATGACTTCTTATATCTTATTTAATGCACAAATTCAAAATTGAGTTTAGATTATTATGTCGATGAATCTTTTAACATGTATTGTTTGTTGATAAATATGTGTGAATTGTAGATGTTAAAAAATTATAATTAGCTTATTCTGATTGGTTATTACATTTTTTTGGCTATTATCACTATTGACAAAAATATAAGATGCTACAAGTAATAATGATATTAGATAGTAAGTGTTGAATTGATGTGAAAGCCAAGATATAATATATATATATATATATATATATATATATATATATATATATATATATATATATATATATATATATATATATATATATATATATATTAATGCAGGTCTCTTTTTTTATTAACATATGACTAACTTCTTACGACTACTTCAGGTTGTAATTACACTTTATGTGTATGTATGATTTTTCTTAAATGATAAAGTTGCTCAATATCAAATTATAACTTGAACATTTTTAATCTAATAAATTAATATGAAAAACAAACAAAAAAAATGTATACATGGATTTCAAACTAGTTGAAAAAAATATAAAAAAATATATGAATTTTAGAAATAAGAAAACGTAAAAAATTTCATATTTCTATTATTTTTAAGATAAAATTTAAGATTATGTAATTTTAGAAAATCAAATGATTCTTATAAATTCGTACTTTCTTAAAATTTGCATTTCTCCTAAAATTCTTATTCCAATCATTATATTTTACTATAAAAATGTCAATTTCTTTACAAAACGAATTATCATCTAAAAATTCTTGATACAGAAACGCAATCGAGTTTTCAAACGTGAATAATACACACTTTAAATAAAGATAGCATCAACAAAGCAGGTGCACATGCAGTCATCCATGGTGCACCAAACATAGGTAATTTATTATGGCCAGATACAACATTTTCTGAAATACTAAATAGTGTGCTAACAAACTAAATCATGTCCTTTTACTCTGAACTACAATGAATATCAGTGATGCATCAGTAAAATGTATGTGAAAGGGATTATGAATCTTGAAAAACTTTTTTACAAATCTTAATATGTATGGATGATAATTTAGATTTTTCAATTTACCTCATTCAAATTGAATACAGGCTAAAAATATACGGTATCATCTTGATAAGAACACGATAACACGATAAGGACCATGCAGTTCAAAATTAGAAAAAACTATCAAATGTTATTATATTGTTCAGCCTTGAAACATGCTTCAAATTTGTTCTACGTTTCACCTGCACCTCCAAGTTCACTCTACATTTCCAAACTTTTCTAAAATACTCATTATACCATGTGGTCAAAAGGTTAAAAAAATTTTAAAAATTGAAAACAATCTTTTACCAAATTCTTTCTTATTTAAATTGAAAAAATTGAAGAAAAAAAATTGAAAAAATTGAAAAACAAAATTGAAAAAATTGAAAAAAATTGAAAAAATTTAAATAATTATAAATCTTATTTAAAATTAAATTAAATCATTAAAAAAATTATTAAAATTAAAAAAACAAATCGGATTTAAAAATGTGTTCATCAAATTTCAAAATCTGATGAAGAAAAAATTAGTTTTCCAATACGATGAAAGTAATTTCGCATTTCCAATTCCGATTTTACAAAAACTCATTTCCCAGATCAATGTGTTTTTCCGTCCAAAACACCTTTCTAACCTATTCCCTCACACTCATTTGCTTAAAACACAGTTTCTAATCATACAAATTCTAATTCTACATATGCATTCTAATTTTAAATGTACAAACATACAATAAATAAATAAATGAACTTTGAAGGAATGCACCAACTTTCAACGAAAAATGCAACAACAGGAAGAGAAAGGAAGGAATGCACAGAATAGAAGGAAAAACCTTGATCCACGAAGAAGGAAAATGGATCTGTGAGTGAGAAGAAGTGAAAGAGCTAGAAAAAATGGAGAAGGAAAAAAGGGCCAAAAGAGAAAGTGAGAGTCGAGAGAGAAATGCGCGCGAAAGTGAAACAGAGAAAGTTGTTTTAGGTTTAGAAAGAATATTGTCAAAGATTCTTTTCAATTTTTTAAAATTTTTTAGCCTTTTAACCACGGGGTTTTAGAAATATTTGGAGATGCAGCGCCCAATTTTTTTTTCACGCTCAAATATTTAGGAACTCATCTCGTAAATTATTTACGTCTATATACTACTGAACTCCTAATAGTACGATACACTGAGCAAACAAATCAGTATAGGTTTTAGTCGCGATTCTACTGTTTAATGAAAAATTTATCATACTTTGTCTTGGTGTAAATATTGGACAGAAGTTAGTAGCACAAAAATAATTGAAATGTAAGATTAAATTTAGGAGTTAAGATCCAGGACATTACAGTGGTATTCTTTGTATAGCTGGCAAGTATAATCCCAGTACTCTGTACATCTTTGGATAATTTTGTTCCATTCAATGTAAAAGCTCAACAAGCTGAAAGGCAGCACCGATCTGAATATTAATATTCAATAGTAACCATCCTTACATTCAAAAACAAACTGGTAGGCGATAATAGGCACCCAATAACTGCACAAAAATGGGCAGACCAACTATAACAAGAATTGTTATCATAAGGCATTTAAATGGAAATGTCGTAAAATGGGTTTCCCTATCATCATAATCATTCATGCAGACTAACAGCCCTCATTTTTAGCTTAATGCATGTACATATTTCAGTAATCTATTGTTATGCTTTAATACTGCAAAATGACTGAGGTACTTTTTTCCGAGGGTTGACATAAACGTGCCGCATTTCACCGAGTAAATTTTTTCCAGTCTTCTTACCTCCAATGCAATAGATGTTGGTATGCATATTTACCATACGGATTTCACTCCCCGAACATCTTTGCGACAAGAAATTTCATCCGCTTCCATTATCACCCTGACAATCCATCCGCTGCAAAGAACACACATAAGGAGCAGATCTAATATTTACATATGATAACTGAAATATCAATATGATAGTACATGGAAGAAGGAAAATCCAAAATTAAGAACTAAACTTAGCGCTATAAATTCACATATCCATTTGCCAGTTTGTTTTTAATTTCGCCCAAGGCAGGGCGAGCACATTATGCAGTGTTGCCTTGAACCTACCCAAGAGATGAGCAATAATGATTTCTATGGATTTTTTATTTTTTATTTCAGCGTTAAACTGTTTAAATATCCTGGATTTACAACTGTTTAAATAAAAATCTCATTCACTTGCCAATTTGCTTTGCACTTCATCCATGGCAGGAGGGTCACGACACCATGTACTATTTGCCATGAAGCCACCTTAGATGGGCAATAAACTAAGAAAGAGATCAATTCCTAAACATTTAAAAGTTAAAAAACATTCATCAACCAGACAAACAGAAACTAATTTAAGTTAAAAGTGCATAAGGAACAATAATTATTTGGAGATAAACAGCCGTACGCCAAACCAGACTAACTGTTACCTAACATAACCCACCAGCTTCTATTAGTTGTTTCTCGAAGACTTAAGACAGATATTATGATTTGTTTCTGGTCACCAAGTAGGCTGGTCCAGGCATTTTACCAGAAAAATAATTTATAACAACTGTGATATCCATTAATGACCCTATCCGAAGCAAAATGTGTTAACATTTCCAAGTTTAAAAACTTAAGGTGCACCATCAACAAATGGATACATCACACCATTTTAGACAATCTGGGCTAGATTGGTATAATGAGCTTAAGGCCTTTTTGCATCCCATCTATCATCCAGTTGGATTTGGGCAACTTAATAAGTCATCCCAAATCAAGCTGGTTTTGGCTGACAATTTCAAACGTAATTAAACCAGTGATCTTTAGAAAATAGAATTGACACCATAGAATAGAACTCACCATTCTTTTGCTTACATAAGGCTGTATCTTGATTGCCATCTTAGACTCTGCTTCAACATTTAAGTTCTGTAACTGTTTCTCCCTCTCAAACTCTTTTCTGGATTCTCTTCTGCTACCAGATTGCCAGACTCTACCAAAATTAGGAAGCCAGTTGGCATCACACCCATTCCTTTTTGTCTCTCCCCTTTTTTCCTTCTCCATTTCAATCTTTCTCTTTCCAACCCAAGCTGCTCCTACCCGATTTGGATTCAACATTTTGGACTTCCCCAACTTGTTTGAATTAGAATGCATCTGAACTGCCTCAGTTGTGTCAATCCATGGTGGAGGTGCTTCAGAATAAACTTTTTTATCAGCACTTTCAGTAGGCACAGAAGAAATCTGAGTGATCAATTGTACACCTGAAAACGTAAAAGGATCATAGTAGAAAATGCATCATCATTCTACTTGACCACTTCAATCAACCTCTGTATGAGTAGTAAAATCTTAAAACTCTTTCTCATTCATGTTAGTCTTAAATATTTTGTACATACACGAAATCAGCAGCGCAGCTAAGTGTACATATTCAGTAGGCACATACTTTTCATCTTTACAGTACTATAATGATGGAAGCAAAACAATATGTTCATAATTACAAATAGATACCCTCATGAATGCTTTCACCACTGACCATTCTACCATTGTCACGCCCCTGGTACATTGATACAAAATGCAATATTTTTTCATCAATACCGAATTAAAAATAAGGTTAGACAAGTACAACACTATAGAAGAATATGAAAAGTGTTAAAAGATAAATTAGAAATTAAAAGAAGTACAAATACGCAGTGTGCTACACAAACCATAATCCTGATCATCAAGACACGAAAACTAGAAGACATAAAACTAGGCAAAAACCCAAACAAGTTCATCTTGCTTGCTTACCAATGAAGTTACCACCGAATGACTTTTGATAGTCTGAAACTCGAATAGTTAGATTTCTGATGACTTATTTGAAACAATTAAAGCTTAAAGACCAAACAAACCTGTTTATGACCGGAGTAACCATTACTTGACCATTGTCTACCATCATGAGGGAGAGAATGGCTTCTCCTTTCAACTGAGACACGACACAATAAAAGCACACCGTAAATATCAAATTAAAACCAAACAGTATCGAATCTCACTATAGATGATAGTTGTAAAGTGTTAAAAAAAACACATTTTCAGTAGACAGGGTAAACATATACCCAAAAGATCTGGCAAAGCAAACGGTTTTGAATCAGGGCACGTTTCCGACGAGGTAGCAACATTCGCGATTCCAGAAAGTCCTGAACTAGATATCTGATACTCATTTGTATAGCTTTGTAAAGGCAAAACAGGATTTGAAGGATACGAATTCACAGAATGGGAATAAACATTTTTCTCAAAACTATCACTATTTCCACTGGTGAGTTGATTATGGATATGATCATCATTTGAAGGACCCACCACCGTTCTGCGACTTCCCTCACTCGCTTCATCCTTTCGCGCCTCGCACTTCCTCTCCCACTGAAGTCACAAAGAGGAAATAACAACAAATCAAAAATTATTTCTCAATTTCCTAAACCTGATACAATTCGTGGATTACCTTAGTCACATCATCATCGGAAAACATAAACGCGTCCAATTGATTCCCGGCAGCGCCGTATTTCCAGAATAAATGCCTCAAATTCTTCACGTGTTGGGCACTGGCGAGGTGGCGAATCGCATTAGCGCTATCACAAGAACCGATGGCATCCATTGAAAATATTCAGAGCTTGGTCATAGTGATTTGATTTGAATAAATAAAGTGGATAGATAATGTACCAGGCAAAGGAACTGGAGTGTTCGTGGACGTCTTGGTCGCAGAAGACACACCAGAAGCGATTGCGAGAAGCGAGTTGGGGATCGAGAGGGATAGGGGCGTTGAGGAAGAAGCGAACGTCGGAGAGTTTTTTACGGAAGCGGGATAGGAAGCTGGAAAGGGATTTCTTGTGGTTAGGGAAGTACTTGTGGCGGAGACCTTGGTCGTGGTTTATGTTGCACGCTTTGCAGAACTCGAACTCGCTTTTCTGCTGCATCTTCTTCTTTCCCTTTCTTTCCACTGGTCTATAATATATATATATATATATATATATATATATATATATATATATATATATATATATATTTGAAGAATCTAGCATATTTCCTAATTGATAATGTCATAAAATATAAAATGCTTTCTAGGAAAAAAAATTACTTATTATGTATGATATCAATTAATAAGATAAAATATTCTAGAATCATATTTTAGTAGATAAACATGTTCATAAAAATTCAGTCAATTAAATATTTTAGTTGAATTTAACTAAACATATAATTATATTATTAAAAATTGCACTCTCTTCTGATAACAGATTGTTATACATGACTAAATTATTTTATACTTTTTAATAGCTATTTTGTCTTTAATTTTGTTGAATAATGTTAATTCAGTCTCTCGTTTTAAAGTGTTTGAAATTGTTCCTCACCTATCAAATTTTGCACCAACATCATCTTTTTCGTTAAGTAGCATAAACGGTGTTAATTTTTTCTTTCTTCCTCTTCTACTTTTCTGTATATTGGAGCCTTTTGTCAGTACCATAATTAATTATTTTACTCTCTTTAATCCTATTTAATATATGACCTTTTTATCATATATTTTATACATATATTAACTTAATTGATTGAAATAAACATTAATATATCTACTTATAATATAATAAAAATTTACACTTTTAAGATTGTAATTTTAATTTTGTTAATTATTAATATAACTAAACACATATTCAATTTTTAATATTTTTACATACATAAACTTATTAAATAAAAAATTAACACGTTAATATATAATTAAAATAACTACGGAGAAATTTATTTAAAAAACACACAGAGGAGAGAACTCTCAAAGATAATTATATTATCATTAATTTTTTACTTAATAAACATATATAAAAATTATTATAAATTAAACTTATATTTATTTATTTTAATTATTAAACATTAAAAGAGTTTAAAAGAAAATAATAGAATCAATTTTTTATATTGAAATTTTAATTTCTTTTTTTATACGAAAAGCGAAATATGCAAATATTTTGTTATATTAAACCAATTATTTACTTTTTGTTGCAATGAATCTATTCAATATATAAACTAAGCTAGTAGGTGATTGTCTAGTGTCCTTAAAATATTTAATTTTGCTAGAATTAACACTTAAGCGTTACAAAAACTAAGATGTACTCCTAAATTTATATTTTTTCCAATTTTCCTTAACACAAATAATAATATATATATATATATATATATTGGATATATAAAGTATAAAATTTTAAATGCTTGCTCGCTAAATTGCTTTCAAGAACCGTGAAGAAATCTTTCAATAAAGGTTTAATGTCTCGGTAGGTCCCTATTTTTGGCGTGAATCTCAAATAGGTCCATTTTCTTTTCGACGTCTCAATTGGGTCCTTTTTTGTGTAAAATTTGATCAAATAAAGACTTTCCGTCAAATTGATCAAACACCGTTAAATAGGGTGTTACGTGGCATGCTGACGTGACTAAACTGTGTTTTTTTTCTTTTTTTTGAATTAAAAAATGAAGGATAAATAGGGCTGAAAGGGCAAAGTTAGAAATAAAATAAAATTAAGGGCAAAGAAAGAAGCTGGAACATTCTTGCTCGCTCGCGTGGGAAAGAAAGAAGTTGGAACAATGGTGTGTGGTGGCACTTCCAGGGCGGAGGGCGTTGCCGATGATGATTTTGGCCGGCCGGAGAGAGCCACAGTTGGACTAGTTCGGTGGAGGCAAGGGTTGCCGTGGAAGGGAGTGAAGGAGAGAATATAAAGGAAAAAAAAATACATAAACTTTTAAACTGTGTTGAATTCTGCAGGTCTTCTTTCTGAATCATCCTCCCCCTACCCCTTCCCATTATTCTATTCCCTTTTCCAAACCTCAGTCCTCTAACATTGGATGGTAAAGACATGGTTTTGATCTGAGCATTCACAAAATTAGTTTCATATGTACTATGCTCATGAAGTTGTGAAATGCCATTAACAGATATATCATTGTCTTCATCATCAGCATCAAAACCATAATTTCCAAGACCTAAAACATCTCTAGGAGAACTAGAATTAGATTTTTCACTGGAACCATCATTTTGTACCCTTTCTTTGACTGGTTCAAATCCAGCGTGCATTCAAAGCAGAGAGAACCCCCAAATCGGGTTTGTCCATCAGCCTTCGTTGCGTCACCAGGCGCCGCTATCACTGGAGCACCGGAGTTCGCCTCCTTCGTCTCCACTATCATGCAACCCTGCAAACAAAAGCCCCAAATTTGCAAACACTAAGCGCATGAAAGATCGCCCCCTCCGACACCTACAAAATCTGGAAGCGCGACAGCAACCTCCGCGTCGGCACTTCCCTCGCCGGCTTCGGCGGTCTCAAAATCCAGTGCGCTGACCAAATGTTTCCTCTTCCTTGGAGATGAAGATCACTAGCAGAGTTAGACTCCGTCGATGACCACTGTCGGGGAGCGGAGCTGCGGGAGGCGGAGAAAGGGGGGAAGGATGGTATTGGGGGAAGAATTTGAAAGGTTGAGAGGATTCGGTTTTAGGGACTGCTGTAGACTGGTGCCGGAAAAGGGAAGGGTTGAGAGGGGAGTGGCTGTAGACTGGTGCCGGAAAACATGGGGTCCAAGGAGGAGACGTTGCCGGAATACATTATCATAACTTGCAGAGAGAATGGGGTTCTGTAATTGAATTGCCAACTTTGCCCTAATTGAATTTCCCCTATTTTAATTTAATTTTTTAATTCAAAATTTAAAATAAAAGAATTTATCCACATAGGCCAAACTTAAACGGCCGTTTATTCAATTTGACGGCAGACCCCTAATTGCCACAATTTTACACAAAAAAGGACCCAATTGAGACGCCGAAAAGAAAAGGGACCTATTTGAGATTCACGCCAAAAATAGGGACCTACCGAGACATTAAACCTTCAATAAATGTCTTTCCATTGACCTATGCAAATCTTCACTCTTCATTTCATCATTTTCTATTTCTTCTCTCCTGTCCTCTCCCTCTTCAACTACTGTTATTCTCACTATAATACTGCAACATCTCTAATGGAGCAATCCTTCCACTTTCTCTTTCTCTTTTGCCACACTCTACTCTTTCACTATCAACTTCTCATGTTCTTGTCTTTGTTGGAACCAAGCAACCTACCATCACCATAATTTATGCTAGTGACAAAAATGTTGCATTGTAAAAAAAAAAATAGAAGAGAGAAAGAAAAAATTAACCTGTTTATGATATTTAACGAATGACGTTGATATAAAATTTAATAAGTGAGAACCAATTTCAAACATTTTTAAAACGAAATTAAATTGATATTATTTAGTAAAACTAAGGACAAAATAGACTATTAAACCTAACTTTAATTATATTGACTTTTTTAGATTGAAAATGTTGAAATTAGAATTTAAGTTACTTTTATTTCTTTTTCTCTAACTTTAACAAATAGGATTGAATTAATAGGTTAGTTAAAAGTACATATGGTCATTTAAAATGAGATTCCAAATAACAAATTGAAAGAATTAATCACTCAATATATTATATTAAGTATGGTTCATGAACATCTAGGTGAGGCATTTGTCCTGGACTTTCTTTTCAATTAATTATTTTTGATTTTGCATTTAATTGATTTTGGAATGCAAAAGGATGATAATGTATAACAATGTTAAGATCATAAAACACATTCATGAAATCTTCTACTCGAGGTCTTTAAAATACCCGAGGTGGTCTTGATATTCTTCTTTCAATTATCACTTATTGGTCCAGAGTCTTTCAATTATTAGTGATTGATTGTGGAGATTCGTTAACATTATGGACTACATTAACATTATTTCAAAGTTCATGGTTGTGATGGTGGTATTGGATGAACAGTTAAATCATAATTCAATTTCTTTTATCACACTTTGAGTATAATAATTGTACATACAGACCGGAATGTCCAAGGAAGATCACACAGGATCAGTCCAACCGAACGGTGACAGAATAACCGACGGGTAGGTTATCTAGGTCATTAAGACCATGATCAAGGTAAGCAGTGATTATAGTTATTGGGCTAAAATTGGGCCGTGATTAACTTTTCAATAATCTCAAGCCCATGGCAAAAACTATAAATACAGATCAAAGGTAAGTGGTAGGTATGTTGCATTGCACATTTATTACTGTTCTATTGAACTGTCGAACGGTTCACATACTGACTTTGACATCGAAGATCTTTGACAGGTTCCCTACCGGACGGAAGAGCAGGACAACGGAGCTTGGAGCGAGACCGGACGACAAGAAGGCAAAATTGTGAAGGTGCTCAGTGACTCAACCCCACAACCGAAATAGTAATAATTTTTTTACTTGGCCGAATTTAATGAATCATGATTAGGTCTATGTCTTTTAAGATAAGTTTTTAGAGAACAATATGTCACCTGTGCAAATATCACATTTAACTATGTCATATTGGCTATGATTTTAAGAAGAAAAAATAATGTAACTTACAAAAATTAGATGTCACTTTTGTAATTTTATAAAAAGATATAGGTTACAATTCACATAAAATCGTAGTTTATACTCTAATTATCAAAGTATAGGCATGACTTTAGAAAGAACTATAGCCTATACCCTTATGAATATGGTTAATTTGTGTAATTCTTACTTGTTCACAAATGGTCATGCTACATCCCGACACAGTAGAAGTTGTGATTCTTCTCCCTCGCCACTGCAAACTCACGTTTTCCATTTTTTCTTCATCGTTGCTTGTTAAGGTTTTTTCACCTTTTCCTCGTTATATTTTTGCTATTTCGTTGTTTGGTGCCACCATTAGAGTCCTGGTTTTGCATTAGCGTTTTTGGTACCATCATTGTCGTTGTTGTAGTCCTTCCCATTGTTGTGGTTCTTAATTTTTGTGCTCCCACACGTTCTTCTTATGGAATGGCTTTAAAAAATTTATTTGATTTTTTATTATTTGAAATATTTACTTTTTTGATATATTGTTAATATAATTTTTATATGCTTAATATGTTGAATTATTTATTTTTTAAAATTTCTTAATTATATGTTTAAATTAATTTTTGTTTGGAATTGTTGTTGTCTTAATTTTTCATTTGAGATTCCTAGTTTTTTGTAAAAATCATATTTTTTTAAATTTATATAAGAGACATTATTAACAATTTATATATATTGAATCTTGAATTGTTCAGTTTGACCATTTAAGAAGATTAATTAATTTTATATAGTTCATTAGTGTATATATATATATATATCTTAAATTTATATATGCTAATTATATTTTGTATTGATCTTTAGGTATATATTTGATTGTGATTTATAACCGTAGAAAACACGCAATAGAATTATTACCGCATAAAAAAAATCAAGAGGGAGTGAATTGATTCATGTTTAAAAATTGCTTCCTTTTTAACTTTTTTTCAAATAACTTGAAAAATCGATTTGAATAAAAGCAAATAAACAAAATAGAAAAGGGAAAAGAAAATTTACACAGGTAATTTTTATACTGGTTCGAATCAAAAAGACCTTACGTCTAGTTGTTAATCTCTTCAAAAGAGAGATCAACCTTTCACTAAATAAGTAACAATTTACAATAGAGAAATAAATATTGAGATTAGAAATCACCTCTCTTAACAAATAACATATGAAAGACACCTATTCTGACGCACAAAAGGATGGACAACTTCACCCTACTTTATAGGTATACTTCACCCCTTAGACACAACTCTAATACTGATGAAAAAGTTTTTTTAAGTTAGGTTTAAGTTAAATATTTATAGATTCTTACATTTGAAAACTATGTCAGAAAACTAAGAGTCAGGTTCACAACTGTCATTGATAATAGATTATCATAACTAATAAATTATTATTCCATAAACGATTTTTTATAATGTTGTCGTTGATGTGATCAAATTAATACTAATAAACTATAACAACTTAAGTATTGTTAAGATAGTACCCAAAAAAATAGAAAGGATAAATTCAGCTCTAAGTTGTTACCCAACAAAGATTCTTAACAAATTAGTTCTTATAAAAATTATACAAAATGGTTTGTAAAATAACAAAGAAGATAAAAATAAAGAAAAGATTAAAAAACGAAATAACAAAAGATAGAAAGAAAGAAATTTATAAAGAGATTTAAAAAGATATAAAACCATGATAAAGAATATAAGTTCATTTCACTCATTTTCCAAAATAGGATTTGAGTTATTCAAAAACTATTGTTTAATTAATTATTTCAAATTAATCAATATAAATTTTTAATTAATTAATTTGTCGGTGTTCTCATTTTTATAAATAAATTCTCAATTAAAACTAAAAATCCTTGAACTTATATAAATAATTAATATGTTATATAGATTTGACATAATATTAAATTGTTATAATATTAAAATCATTACTTAATACACAAAAATAAATCAATTTATCTCAATAAAAATAAAAACAAATCAGTTCCTCATACCTGGTTCTAGCTCTTCTCGCGGTCAAAACCCTAACACCAAAAACCTTCCAGCCTATATTGACCTTTACTCACCTTCGCATTCTCTGGTTCTCACAATTCCGCCTCGCTTCCCTTTTTCACTCTCAAGTTTGATCACTCCCTCCCATTTCCAGCTCTCTCAGAGTTGTTTCCCCCACTCATTACGCACATCAAGTAATAGGTATTAAAGGCTCTCTCCCTTCCTTTCTCTCTCGCACTGCGGCTAATTCTCCGAACCCTAAACTTCACATCAATTTATCCATGCTGCGAAGCTATCTCATTCTCCCCACAGGGTTCGCGAAAATAAAATAAAAAGAAAAAAGGTAAAACTTAGGATTCTTCTTCTTCTGACCAAAAGAAAGAAAAGCCAATAAATTATTTTCCGAGTCTTACAATCATTATTTAAATCAATAAATATATTTTATTTTAAATTATTCGTTTAATTATTAGGAATTGGTATTTATTGGAGATTGAAAACATTTATTACACTTTATTACTTTCATTTACGGTCACTTTCAATATTAATATAACTTGTTAATTACCGTTAAATTGTTTTAATCACAGTAATTATATTTGATTTTGGAAAGCAAAATCAAAATTGGATTCACATTCTCTTTTCCTTAATTATTAATATAACTCGTATTATTATTATTATTAGAATTTTATTAAATAATCAAATTTTATTTTAACTTTTTTCTTCAATTATTAATGTCATTATTACTATTAATATTGTTATTATAATTATAATCAATTGTTATATTATATTTTAATTAATTTATTTAATTATTACTTTATTTCTTTAATTTTTAATATTAATTTATTATTATTATTATTATTATTACTATTTTTATTATTATTATTTAATCAATGATTATATATATATTTCTAATGTTATTCTTATTCAATCATTATATATTTTAATTAGTTTTTTCTTGAATTATTAATATTAATAATATTTAATATTATTATTATTTGAATGAGTAATTATATTAAAGTTTAGTTATACTTTTATAAACCTAAATTTATTTTACTTTCATTGTTTTAAAATTCCGTGCATGGCCATGTGAACATGAGGTGTGGACATGTTCAGGATCCCCTCTATAATTGAGCAGTTTTCTTTATAATTAAATTCCTTCTGTATCTTTTTCTTTATCATCCACTTCCTCTGAAAATGTCAACATAGACAAAGTCCAACTATGCAAATCAAGAAACGTATTTCAAATCTAGATGCCATAAATCAATCCAGTTCATAGTTGTACCATAATAATATAATACACAACTCGACAAAATCATACCCAACTGTTTGACTATTTGAAACGAACCGATTACTACGTTGGCCTATTATAAGAAGAATTACACTGATGCACTGACTTTTCAAGCTACAAGTAAAAGCAACACAAATACTAGCAACTGTTAATCGTTTTTCTCTTTCATAGGATAAGAGAAAACAACCACGCTTCAGTGGAAAAGGCAGCAGTACGATGCATATCGGTAGTAGTTGTCACTTGCCCCAATAGACCATTCAAATTTTGCAACTTCAAAGTTTGAATCTTTCAACTGAAACATTGGTCAAATATCGTTATTTATCTGAACTCTGTTGCTAGGTTTTTTTCTTTTTCTTTTTCATATTACTTATTTTTGAACTCCTCAATAGAAGTCTGTAGTGAAAGAAATTTTGCCCAAGTTCCAGGAGACAGAAGTATGGATTCAGCAGAGAAAAGGCTCAATGAGCTTGGCTACAAGCAAGAACTGAGAAGAGAAATGGTGTGTGTATTCTGTTCTATTTAAGTTTTTTTTTTTTTTTTTGCCATCTTGTGTTTGATGGAGTTCATCATGATCCCAGCTTTAAGAAAATGAAATAGCTTAACTTTTGATTAAATCTGTTTAGCTTTTCCTTTTATGGTGCAGACTATGTTCAAAACTCTGGCCATATCATTTTCCACAATGACCCTTTTCACTGGAATTACACCTCTCTATGGTTCTAGTCTTCAATATGCTGGCCCTGCAACTCTTGTATGGGGATGGATAGTGGTTTCTTTCTTCACTTGGTTCGTTGGGATTGCAATGGCTGAGATATGCTCATCGTTCCCGGTTTGTTTCTTCTCAAAAAGTTTATTTCTTTGTAGTGGCAGTTCTTCAAGGCTTAGAATTTTAAAATACCCAATATTTAGTATTCGACAATGTTTCAAATAGGATTAGCTATGGAAGAAGAAAAAAGTACTTGTTGATTCCTTCTGCACACAAAGATGAGCATGTGAATGAATTTAGAAAACTAACTCACTTCTTATTGAATCTAACAGACGACTGGTTCTCTGTACTTTTGGGCGGCTCATTTAGCTGGTCCAAAATGGGGACCATTTTCTTCATGGTGCTGTGCTTGGCTTGAGACCATAGGCCTTATAGCTGGGATAGGGACTCAGGTAATTTGGTGAAATTTCTGGTCAATATTTTCAGATAATGTTATATTGTAACTCATAATGGTTGGAAAAGGCATATGCAGGATCACAAACTTTGCAGAGCATAATCCTACTCTCAACAGGCACAAACAAAGGTGGAGGGTACTTTGCCCCAAAATGGCTCTTCTTATGTATGTACATTGGCCTTACTGTTATATGGGCAGTTCTAAACACTTTTGCTTTGGAAGTGATTGCCTTGATTGATATAGTTTCAATATGGTGGCAGGTACTATTATTACGTCCTTGTATACACTTTAAATCTTGCATAAGATGGCCTAAGCTTGCTTATTCTGTTATTAAAATAACAGCAGCAGAGAATAGGGGTGTTAAATTGGTGAAAACACCACAACAAGCCGAATCAATTAAGTTGGTTTTCTTTAGTTTATATGTTCAAGTAAAAAACTTAATGTAATCAATGTTACTTGATTATCTATAGTTTAATCATTTGATTTTAAATGTTTTAAGAAATCAAACCCATGAATCGAACCAAACCAGTATGATCTTGTGAAAGAAAAAAAGAATTTGCAAAACTAAAACAAGCCAATACAGTTGGTTTTCATTAGTTCAATCTTTTTATTCTCGCAAATTGAACGAAATCAAACCGGTGGAAGCCCTAAGAAGTGAGAGAGAAAGTTGTATTTTAAGTTGATGTTTTGATTAAACACAAATACCCTTGTGAGTTTGCGTATGTTTTTTATTAAACACAAATAATTGTTCATTTCTTTATAATATATTCTGAAATAAAGTTCATAATATGGTCTACAATTTAAAGGGTTTTGGGCGTATTAGGAAGTAACACACTCATTTATTCGATGTCAGGTTATTGGTGGATTGGTGATAGTCATAATGTTACCTCTGGTAGCACTAAGCACGAAATCTGCTTCATTTGTATTCACACACTTAGAATTAGCCCCTGAATCAACAGGAATATCAAGCAAACCGTATGCTGCTATTCTATCATTTCTTGTCAGCCAGTATTCTCTGTATGGCTATGATGCTGCAGCACATCTAACCGAAGAAACTAAAGGTGCAGACAAAAATGGTCCTATTGCAATACTAGGTAGTATTGGGATCATTTCAGTATTTGGATGGGCCTACATCTTGGCACTTACATTCAGCATTCAGGTAAGTGCATGTAAATCTAAGTAAATAATATAAAATCAATAATCTAGAAGATATAACCAGGCAATGACACCTCTTTTGGTCTTTGTTCCCAAGGGAAATGATTTTATGATCCGAAGGATGATAGTAACTTAGTAACATCACTTCTCAACCCTTATTCAGGATTTTGGCTACCTTTATGATCGAAACAATGAGACTGCTGGAGCATTCGTTCCAGCACAAATACTCTATGATGCATTCCATGGAAGATATCACAATTCTGCTGGAGCAATCATCCTACTATTTGTCATTTGGGGTTCATTCTTTTTTGGTGGGCTTTCAATTACTACAAGTGCTGCCAGAGTGGTAAGTACAGTTATTTTTTGGCAATTGGTAGAATTTATCTTTTGAAGAAAGTGTTAGATTATCCAAATTTTAGCTTTGATTAGAGACTACTGGTGTCAGAAAAAGATATTAGGAGAATAATGACTCCTTACTTTGTGGGGTATCTCAAACAACTTTCAGGTTTATGCTTTGTCAAGAGACAAGGGAGTTCCCTTTTCCCACTTATGGAGGCAACTGCATCCAAAGTACAAGGTTCCTTCAAACGCAGTGTGGCTCTGTGCGGCAATCTGCATTCTTCTTGGTCTCCCAATTTTGAAGGTCAATGTAGTTTTCACTGCTATAACATCAATATGCACAATTGGATGGGTTGGTGGCTATGCAGTTCCTATCTTTGCAAGACTTGTGATGTCTGAGAAGAACTTTAAGCCTGGGCCATTTTATTTAGGCAAAGCAAGAAGACCAGTATGTCTGGTGGCATTTCTATGGATTTGTTACACATGTTCTGTATTCCTTTTGCCAACTCTGTACCCAATTGCTTGGGATACTTTCAATTATGCCCCAGTTGCTTTGGGGGTGGGTTTGGGTCTAATAATGCTTTGGTGGCTGTTAGATGCTAGGAAATGGTTCAAAGGGCCAGTCAGGAATATTGATATTCAAAATGACAAAGTGTAACTTATAGATGTTTAAAGACAGAATAATAGTACAATATATCCTTTTTCTCATTCTGCTGTGTTGATTGGAACCATTGAGAAAACGTTCATCATTCGGTTCAAAAGGGTAAGAGTTTGTTTCTCTAATAGATTTTGTGAGCATTTATTTAAGTAAAATACTAATTCAACCAAGCCAGAAACACTCTGATTATTTTGCATACTAGTGGAGGTTCATAGACATATTACGGAGTTAAGCTTATTTCTTGGTTTAATTTAAAATTTCTAAGGAATTACTTCCCCATCAAGAAATGGGTTAAAGTTGTGTGGGAACCTCTTCACATTTGCTCTGAGTTCCCTCAGTTCTTTCAAATCTTCCACCCATGTACTGTAACTTGAGTTCTTAGCGAGAACATCTTCAGACACCTCCTTGTTATTAATAAGTTCCACAGCATACTTCTCGAATTTCTCAATGTTATCCCACAGCACAGCCAACTTGCTTGTGTCACTCTCGCTTCTAACACTATTCAACCAGTCCCTTGCTTCCTCCACCCTTGCCCAAAAGCACGAATCTTGGGTCAAACTTGCAAACTTGCTTCGCCTCTCGTTGTTTTCTTCTGCGGCGGCGGCGGCAATTCCATCCTTCCACCACCTATCAAACACTTCATATCTCCTCTCTCTGCCATGCTGTAAGTAATGGCCCTTGGTCGTGTGCGTTCCCTTCCCATAATATTCTGCAATGTCTAAAGGCTCAACCAGGAGTTTGTAGAAATGGGAAGCATTGACCCATTTTTCTCGCACGGCCAAATCATGGGGCAGCTCACTTTTCTCCCACATTTCAATCACATCGTTCCAGAACCTGGCCAGTTTATGACGATTCATGTTGACTTTCATGGCCATTTTTTTCGAAGTGTTCCTTCTCCTCTTGAACAAGTCATAGTATCCCATTTGATCAACTTGCTGGTCACACCAGGATTTGTACCATTCTATTTCAGTCCTATAAGGCACGACCTTCGATAATTTAATCGGTAACATAGCAGCATTAATGGTTGGTGAAGGACCCATTCTCCTTGTCAGCTTAAGGCATTCCTTGGCCGATTCCTAAACACAGTACAATGAAAGTAATTTGTTAGTGAAATCTCCTTCCTGGAGAAACTACGAATCATGTGTAAGTGTAGTATTTCTGTCAGTGAGAAGAAAACAGAGTTCCTCATGCTACACTCTAAATGTGTTCAATTAATTGGCAGTTTGGTGTTCACGTGAAAGAAGAGATGAAGAAACATCACATAGTGGTGGAGAAATTATAGCGTTAACTATGCATAATTGAGATAAGATAGTGCATTTACCTGGTTTGCTAAACCTGAAGACTGAACCGCTAATTCAAGACCTGCTTCATAGCTCGAATCAGGAATGTTCCCATGCATGGAATTTTTATGGTTCAAGAATTGCAAAGACAAATTTTTAACATAGTCTCCATACTTGAGGTGGTCCTCAATACTGTAATAGAGGGAACCAGATGTAAACATCAAATGCATCATCTTTATAACAGCTGTTGAACTATCCACACAAACTGCTCCTTCTGATGAAACAAAAAGGTAGCTCCCAAATGGGTGAAACAAAATTGCAGACCCTTCTCCATCTTGTGTGGCTGCATCCAAGGAACTCATTACAACGTTGAACAACTCCTGCTGTTGGTCAGAAACTGGAACTGCGAGCTTCCCAAAGCCTGGAGCAGCTGTGGACAGTCGCCAAAACTGAAGCAGGAGGTTTAGCTGAGCAGTGTAAGGGGTTATGGGAGCAAAGAGCAGCCTTGGCATTATATCATGCTTTGAGACCACATGACAGAAGTTTCCACCCCATCTTTCTCTGAGTATGGCATTGGAGAAAGAGCTATTCCCTAGCATTGGTGAACCAAAAGTGATGCATAAGACTGACACAGATGAAGAGGAAGAAGATATGTGGTGGAGGTAAGACAATAGCCAAAGAGCGCATAGTGAGGCAGTGGCTCCTCCAATGGAGTGGCCAGTTATGACAATTGTTTTCGTGTTGGAATTTCCCATGAGTGCCAACATCTGAAAGGTAAGAGTAAATTAGGCATCAAGATTGTATGAAAAGGAACAGTAACAAAAAGCACTGTTTCAAGAATTTTGTAACATGGATCGTTAATAAAATGATTTTGATTTCATATGGTGGGAAATTGGAACGAAGATACCGGAATTGTTAAAATGAAACACGTTTCTTGAAGTTAAAGTTATTATATTCTTTGTAAAGCAAGGAATGAAACTATAATGATCACGATTAAAAAGCTAGTGGTAACATCATCATTGATTAAGTTATGTGTGTTTATATATATTAGTTTTTACCATGTAAATATTATTAACAACCTTGCTTATAATCATCATATAACATAAAAAAATTCATTTAATAGGTTCTTTATGAAAAAAGTTAGATTTTTATTTTGACTCACTTTTTTTGTAATAATTATAACAATAAAGATTAATTATAATAACTAAATCATTTAAGTTATAATAATTTTTAATTAAAAACTTGAAATCAAATATGATTTAGCGCTTAAGTTCTTTTAAAGATTCTTCATGTGTATTTTCATTTACTATTTGAATTAGAATATGTTGAATATATATATATATATATATATATATATATATATATATGATATAATGCAATATAAAATAATATAATAAATCTATGAGTGTTAGAAGTTGGTAAAAATGGTTAGAATAGGTAATGAGTGGTCTAGGGTGTTATTTATGTAGTTTTGGTGTTGTAGAATTATACAGCAAGGCTAGGCGAGCAAGAAGGACTTGTTGGACGAGTCCAAGGGAGTTTTGGCAGTAAGTTCTAATGGCTAGGCAAGCCAATTCGCTAAGCTCATGGTGCTTTCTGTTTTGGCTCTCGTTAGGCGAGTAGAGATTGCTCGTTGGGCAAGTTTTTAGGATTTTTGGCAGTAAAGTTTAGGGCCTGGGCGAGCTCCCTCACTTGGCTTGGGAAGCCCCTTGTTTGGGGTCTTGTTGGGCGAGCAGTTTGTGCTCACTGGATCAGTGGGTTCGAGTTCCTTGGTTATTTTTTTTTCTTTTCTCTTTTATGCTTGGTTCTAGATGGTGGAATGTTATGTCTAATGTTTACTAATGTGATTTTAAATGATATGATGGTATGAACAGTGTGATTGAACTTTAAATGGTTTGAAAAGAATTTCTAGGGTGAAATTCTTAGTGGTGGTTTCAAGTAAGTGATGTATTGATGTAGGAACTCAGTCTTGGAAGTTATCTTAATGAGCGTCATCTCAGATAGAGAATGCAATTATGTGGTGAGGAGTAGTAGGAGATCATAGTCTTTGGACTAGTGTTCTTTTTCCATATGTGGTAGATGAATTAACCTTGTGTGGTAGTTGGGGGACAGTTATTTCACTACTACAAGTGCTAAACTTGTCATAGTCTAACATCAATACATATATCTGAATGGGTTTACCTAGGTTAATATCATGATTAGGATGTTTGATTTGTTTTGAATGAAATGAAATGTATAATGTGATCTTAATGTGCAATAATTTTTTTTATTATTAACTCACCCTTCTTTTGTATATTCTTCATTGTTTGATTGGATGCGTTGATTTTCTATGGCGATGATCATCTAATGGATGTGAGCAGAGGATGATGATGTGTCTCTAGAGCAAGCTTTGGATGTAGATAGTGTTGATGTATAGATAATATAGTACTTATGTGTTTTTATTTTCTTTTGGTTGTATTTGAGAATCCTATTTAGTACACAGTTTTGGATTAGGATTTTGTAAATAAAATTTAATTTATGATTGTTTAGATATGTATTTATTATCTTGTTAAAGATTTTATCATATTAGACTTGTGATATTCCTAAATAGTATTTTAGACTATTTAATTGGAATGTTACATATACATTTATTAATATTATTAATATGCATGAAAAACTTTAAAGTGTAATTATTTTAAGATGGGGAATAAATTAATATGGATTATATTTTCTCCCGTTTTCCTTGCGAAGGGTGTGGTTATATTAAGATATAGTAGAGATATTATACAATGATGACAAATATATAAAATAAGAATAATGGAAGGTGTATAACTTCCATTGTTGACTCTAAATCCCCTCCACTCAGAGTCTTCGTCAATAGTCAATACTGAGTAGCATTATCTACTTGGTGGCTGTGGCCAATAATTGTTTCATAATAGTGAGTCTCCAATTTCAAATTGGAATGAGTCTTTCTCGTAGTGTCTTGAGAGATATTTAAGGGGACCCATTTTGATTGGTAGGAAGATAGCCTTTAGTCCCGAAACACTTCACTCGCCATCAGTGTTCTTTGCTTTTTGTACCCTAATTGATAGAGTTAAGAAATGCACAGGAAAAGCAAGAATTTTTCGAATGAAACACGGAGCGACATGATGCATAATGCTAAACGACATGAAAGGGCAAATATTTTGGGGCTGAAGACTAGAGTCCAATTTAAAGTCTTTCTTCTTCTTCCTCAGAAACAAACTAGATTGATTTCAATTTATAGCCAAAGGACAATTGGTGACACTCATTATTGAATCACCTAGGACGTTTAATTGAGTTGGAGTGCTGATCTTCCACGGATCTAATAGTGAAATATACAATTATTGTAGAATGAACGTTAGCGAACTATGGAACTAATATTAGTTTGATAATTGTGACATAGTTATTAAAGTGTAAGAACATGGTTAAGGATTGATTGAACTATTATGTTCCATAATGCATATACTCTTTGAAGCAGAGTAAGGATCAACTCGTTAAACAAGTTTTATGATACATACTAGTGTACTAGTATCTTAGTATCTAGTGTCTAAAATCTTTAAAGCAATGATAATTGAAAAGCAAAGAATGTTACTGTTTACTGGTACAGTTTCATAAAAAATCATATCATCCAACTCAGGTTCAATATAGTTAGAATATTAAGAATCATACTATTTGAGCTGTGATTTATTACAATTTTTGTGTGATACATTTGATAAATATTTTGTAACCCGAATGTTAATAGAGTGAATTGAAACTTAATTGTATGATTTGCAGTTCAGTAATTCAGTTCCGTCACGATTGATTTGAGAAGAAGGCCCGAAAAATAAAAGGTCACAAAGAAACACAGAAAAGAAAAAACTCAGCAAAGATAAAATTCAGTAGAGAAAATGAAGTTCAGCAAAGAAGACGAGCTGCGAACAAGATAGACCATTAAGAAGATGACATCGGATAATTAAAAGAATGGGAGAGACAAAAAGTTAAAAAGTAGTAGAAGAAAATTAACACTGAGAAGAAAGTAGATGATTAGTGAATAATGTTTTAAACTAAAACGTGAAATGCTTTTTCACTTTTTTTTTTCTTTTCTTCTTGCACTAATGGTTCCAATGAGTGATACCATTTTATTTTCATGATGCCATCTTGCTTGCCGTGACCATAATATTTTATGTTATTTTTTAAATAAAATTATCTCTCATAACAAAATTATTGTTTAAATTAATATATAAGTGTTATTATATTTTAATCTTTTTATATAGAATTAGCTATTATTTTTTATTTTATTTCTTTTGTTAAAAAATTTCAAAATTATTTAAATTAGGATATATTTATTCTTATTGTTTTTATTTTTATTATATATTTTATATAAAATTAGTTGTTTAAAGAAAATATTCAAATTAATATAAAAATTTTGTATTTTTGTATTTCTTTTATAAAAGTTAGTAATTTGTAAAAAAAATTGTTTATTTTATTTTTTAGATTATATGAATAAGATTCCATTGATAGTTCAAAATGAGTTCCCAATTTCTTAAAAAGTAATGTGTTTTCTTAATATAAGAATATATATATATATATATATATATATTAAGATTCTACAATATAAATTGATTAAACGATATGGAATGTGGAAATTTATTAAAATTTTCGAATATTCCATGTATTATTCTTCTTTGCTCACTTGTAAGAAAAGTATATCATTCTTCTTTGCCTTTATTCTTTCAGCTTAACTACCACCGGGAAAAAAACAGAAAGTACCTAGAATTGGTGTGAAAATGCCAAAAAAAAATGGAAAATAGATTGGTGAGAAAGGGAATGGGAGGGATGTTGATATACTGATGTTTATCATGTCACTTTATGCTTTTCTTTTGTAAAATGTTTATTTCATCATGTATTATTAGATAAAGAAAAGAAAATATGATCAAATGAAAGTAAGATAAAAAATGTAGGATATATAACTCTCTTTATGTTCATTTCAACTTTAATCTTCAATGTGTTGCTCTCTTTATTATTGACTTCGTATTACTATTTGTAAGCTGTGTTTAGTGTATACAGTTCAGAAAATGAGTAACACGATCCACTAAGATCTCAAAAAAAAAGAAAAAACAGAGAAGAAAATATTGGTATAACACTCATCATGAAGATGAAAAGAATATATATATATATATATATATATATATATATATTATAAAAAATAAAATGCTAACATAGAAAATGTATAAATACAATTTCTCCAAAGAAAAATACTGGACAATGACTATTATTTTTAACATATAAAAGGAGAGATGAAAGATGCAACAGAAACAAAAAGAATAGAATTGAGTACATGAATATTATTAAAGAAATAATATTGTACAGCGAAGAAAGATATTCAGTTCTTACGTTATTTTTTATAGATAAAAAAGTGTTGTAATTTATATACTATCTGAAAGTTTTTTTTAATGTCGACACAGACATTAAAACTTAGCCTTTCTTTTGTGTGTACTTGAAAACTAAAACTTTTAAAATGAAGAAAATTAAAGTGGAGTGAATAATTTAATACCTGTTTAGCTATAATAATTAAACTCTTGCAAAAGTATGTTTAAACTAATAAATACAAAACATATTCCTTCCAAAAAAAAACCCTTAACAAGTGTGGTTATATAGTTGGAATAGTTCTCAAAATAAACTTTCAGTTGTATAGGATCATGCTATTTACACTATTTAGTTTATCTACAGTGTTATTAGTGTATCAAAATACCAAACATACGCACAAGAACAAACTTTGCAAATATACCAGAGACAAACTGATGCCAAAACAATAACAAAACGACGAATATACTGCGTTTTATTTGGAAAGAAAAATCATCTTCAATTTTAAGGCCATCAAAATAGTACTGTAGGAGAAAATAATTTTATATTGTATAATTACACTATCGATGTATAATCTATTTTTTTTATGAGTTAGTATAAGCCTAACTATGCATCATTAGCGTTAAATTTTGACATAATACTATGAAAATTAACAAATCTTTAATCAGAGTTGAGAATTATGAAACCTGATTTTGAAATTGATCGAAAACGTTGAATAAGAGATTCAGCATCCCAGCATGCACCATCACAGGATCATCGTCTTCCTTGTCGCGACGAGCTGAGAAGAGTGTTACGTCACCTATGCTAACCAACGGAACCAAGGTTCTCCAGCTAGAGTCCGCCGCCACCATTTCGATGCCGGGGAAAGCGATGTACACCACGCCGCCGACACCTTGCTCTGTCAGGAAACTCCGTGGCGGGGAGGTGGCCGTGGTGGTGCACAGCCTCCACGACTCCGACAACAGCGGTGTTGAAGCCAGGAACGTGGCGAGCATCTCGCTCGTCTCGAATCTGACACATCGTTTGAAGTTATTAGCAAGAAAAGTTTAACAAATTAGCGCGACTTTGGTTTTAGTTGGAAAATTTTGAAGTTATTTTTGATTTTGAAGAGTTTGTGAGTGGTGAGGAGAGTGAAGACTTACGATGAAGCTTCGTCGGCCACCATGGGAGATTCTTGGGTTGAAGTCTTGTGGAGAGAATTTATGTGATCGAAGATGACAGTGGGATGAACTTTTTCAATGGTGGTGCTTTTATACAAATATTTCCTCCATTATTAATTTTCATACAAAAATGCTATATTTAATATAAAACATCAACAAATTTCTTATATATATATATATATATATATTATATATAATTATTTTATATTGTTAACTTTTTCTCTAAATATTACTTAAATTAGATTTTTTTTAATTTGAATTAATATATTTTTTTTTATTTTCTATTTTATTCAGTCTCATGATAATGTTTTTTTATTTAACCATTTTTATATTATTTTTTATTTCTTTTCATTCTTCACATTTATTAGTATGTTTATTTCTTTTTGTTTTATATTCTCAATTTCTTTACACATTACTAGTTGTAAATTCGACCAAAAAAATATAGAGTATAAAAATTCCCTATAAAAATATAAAGATATGCATAAATATATGTAGAGTAAATTTCCTAAAAAAATATAAATTAGTGTATAAACAAACTAATATGATGTGTATTGTTAAACTTGTCTAGTTAATGCATAGACAAACTTCTTTAATATGTGTTATTATACTCGTCTAATCAAGATGTATTTATCTAATGTGTATTATTAAACTCATCTAATATATATTACAAGACTTATCTAATTGGAGAATAAATAGATTATGAGTGCATATTTATGTCCACATTTATGATTTAAATTCAAATTTTTTATGAAATTATTCTGTTTAAATGGTTGATTTGAATAAGATTTGTGTTAAGTGAACTTATTGAGTTTAACAATTAAAAGGTCTTAAAAATTGATTTTTAGTTACATAAATTATTCTTGGATATTCTAATGTTTATTTATGCAATTGAAATTAAAGTTTGATCATTCAAAGGATGAAAGTAAATTATCCAAGTTGCGAAATTGAAGTACCTGAAAAACACTAGAAGGGGAGTTGAATAGTGCTAATGGAAAACTTTTCGCAACTCTTCTGATATAGCACATTGTTGAGCTCTTGAAATTTTCTTTTAAATGCTTAGATGCTCGACTTGATAAATATGTATGAGCGATAATAAATTTTGACATGTTATTCAGAATATATATTATATCATTTTGTAAGAACTTCCTTTATGAAAATTAATCGTTTAGCTTGAAAGATTCTTTTGTTTAGAAAATAAAGAGCAACTACAAGTTTTTGTGAGAGGATCATTTAGACAAGAGAAGAGATAATTACGCAAGTGATTTTATACTGGTTCGCTCCAACGGAGTTACGTCCAGTTTCCTCTGTAGAGGGTTCCACTATAATATTCACACGATTACAAATGAGTATTAGAACCATTTCTGGTCTTTGAGTATTAGCACCACTCTTGGTACTCAACAACCCTAGCCGAGATTTCCTTTGTGTATTTGCACCACTCCTGATACTCAACAACCCTAGTCGAGATTTCCTTTGAGTATTCGCACCACTCATGGTACTTAGCAACCTTGCTAAGATTCCTTAACTCAAACTGAGTTTAGTTGTAAGCATTTTAATTCTTTTCAGAATTGCAATCAATGATTACTTACAAGTAGTTCAGACTATATCTCTCGCAAAGAGGATGTGATTACAATACAAAGTAGTCTAAACACTCGTAGGTGTTTCTCTCTTTTCTCTTACAATAGTAAGCAATACAACAATGAAGTTTGAGAGGATTTCTTTTCTCTTTTTCTCTTCCCTTCTCTTCTTTTCTCTTCTATTTTTCTCTTCTTTAACTCAGATGTATTCTTTTTATTGAGCTCTTTGTTTTCTTCTCTCTTGAATGCTTGTGGATGAATATTTTGTTGTAAGCTTCTCACTTGACTATCCTCTTAAGCTATCCTCTTGAATTTCCTTTTGAAGGTTCTTCAATTTAAACATTTCATGAGTATTTGTCCGTTAGGCTGAGCTTTTAGCCTTGATACTCGTGCTTTCTCTTTCTTCTTTGTACAACAGTCGTTAGGTAAGTCAACTTGTTAGAGCAAACATGTTTTTCAGTACTTTGCTTGAAGTAGGTTGTACGTTCCTTTTAGGCATGAGTTCAAGTGAAGAACATTATGTGAATGTCTCCTTTGTCTCTAACGTCCACTTTTAATATTTGATTTATAGCTCTCTAGATGCGTGTAGAATAGCTTATTTGCAAATAGTAGAGTAAATTGTGCATGCAGCAGATATGTCTTTTCTTATCACTTTTGTTATTTTTAAACGTTGAGCATTTAATGTCATTTAATGCTTACTCATAACCACAAAATGCTTTTTGATTTTGTACAGTTAGGTAGAATTTTTCAATTAAGCTTTTTTTAAAGATACCAAGAATTATATGGAGACTTCATCGTTGGACGAAGTATTGTTTAAGCTTGTGGTATCATTTAGTCAAGTAAATGCTTCTTTTGGTTTTGTCTCTTCCTTAGATAACATTTAACTTGTTAAATATTTCTTTTTATATTTTAATAATTAAAGTCTTTTAAAGTGTTTTGTCAGAGACATCGTCTCGACTATTTTTCTTCCGAGAGTTATGTTGAATACATCTTTCATGTATGATAAGCATCAAGCATTTATCATCAACTCTCTTAGACGCTTTAGACACAATAGCATTCAGTCATATATCTGGAAGTTTTAGCCTAGATGTTTTTCTGTTACCTAAGATCCTAAGTTCTTTCCTAAGCTTTTCTATGTTGTTGATTCTAGTCCTAAGTCTTTGTGTAGGTTTTGTAGGTATTAGTGTCTCACGTAGCAGAAAGAGTTTTTAGAGCCAAAAAGCGTGTTACAGTCAATAACCTAGATAAAATGGTTCTTTTATAAATTGTGTTTTTCTCTTAGAACTTTTATCGAACAGTTTGTAAATAACAAGAGCAGAGTAAAAGAAGATCACACCAAAATATTTTATCCTAGTTTGAATCAGAAGATTCTACGTCCAGTCGTTAATCACTATAAATAGTGATTAACTTTTCACTAAAATATTGTTCATAGATTACAATAGGATGGAATAAAAAGTAAGAACAGAAAACACCTTCCTTCGACAAACGAACAGAAGAAATTGCTCAATCAACTTGAAGAGAACCGCTTCGACCTTAGACCCACTAAGTGCAAACTTCTCCTATTCATAAGACTTGATTTGAGAACTTTTAACACTTGAAAACTTCCTCAGAGCGTTTCTATATTTTCAAGTAGCTTAGATTTCTTTTCACTCTCAGAAAGCTTCCATTAGGCACACAACTCTAATACTCTCAAAATGAAAAGTTACCTTCTAAGAGCTGTGATTACCTCTATTTATAAGCCTAGGTTCGTGCAGGGTCAAAAACTGAAAAGACACCTCTCAATTGCCAGTGATAATTGATTATCATAAGTGATAAATGATTATTTGTGTCTTGTTATGGGGTTTTCAAAAAGTGATAATCAATTATCTTGAGGAATAATCGATTATTTGTGCGACTTAGGCAATACTGACTTATACTGAAATAATCGGTTATTCTGAGCAATAATCAATTATTTGCACGAGCAACTCTTTTTCAAATGAGCTCGTGATAATCGATTATTACACGAAATAATCAATTATCTGCGCAAACATCTTCTAAGCAGGAAAACTTCTAAGTGTTCTTACATAAACAAAGTTATTCCTATACAATTAATTCTACAAAATGATTTTAAAGAAATTACAACTAAAGTCTTCAAGTTCTTCATCCTGTAGTATCATCAAAACCTATAATATCTTCAAGACACCAATACTGCTCATTGGTAACCGGTTTTCTATGTTTGGGGATTCTAGTTCTAGGTCTTGTGTTTTCACCTTCTATTGTTCATTGATTATTATCCCGTTTTAATGTTATTTGATTAAACTTCAAAACATGAGAGCATTTAGGCGTATAAACGATTTTGTCTTAACAATATTGCGTATAAAGATAGAAGTGATAAGCGACGATATAAATTAAACAACAAATAAAATGAACAGTAAACAAAAAAACAATAACCAACAATGTTTTATTAAAACACAAAAATAGATTACATGAATGTAAACATGGACTTCCTAAGATGAACTCTAAGAATCTGGAGAAACTCCTTCAGATTCTATGTTATCCTAACTTCTGGTGTACTTCCCCTTAGTACATGCTCCTAGATGTTGACGCATCTACTATTTCTCTCTTCTCCCCATTCTTTTGAATTCTTACTTTAAAATCTTCTTGTCATGGTAGACTTTCATCTTTGACATGTAAATTCTTGTGGATTCATAAGCTTGTAGCCTTAATTCTTCAAGTTCTTGCATCTTAATCTTTCTTTTTTCTCCAATAGCTTTTAAGTCAAAATTAAGGGCCTTCAAAGCCCTTTGTGCTCAAGCTCTACTAGCAAATTGTAACATCCCAGAATCTCACATTGAATAATTCATAGCTGATATATGTCTATACATGTTTTAAGCTCAGATTTCAAAAATCCTAATTATAACTTGAGTTCTTCTATCTCTCCCTTCCTTGCCATTGGTTCAGACGACATTCCTTCATCTGCTCTCCTATAACGAATTATATGAAATATAAAAGTGGGGTGGAAAGGTAGATGGAGAAAAATAGATGAAAAAAATAATAAAATCAGTTGGTGGAGAAGGTGGTGGATAAAATATAATTTAGGAAAGTAGATGAAATAAATAAAAGTTAGTAAAAGAAATTAATATAAAAGTGGGGTGGAAAAGTAGATGGAGAAAAATGGATGAAAGAAATAATAAAATAAGTTGGTGGAGAAGGTGGTGGATAAAATATAATTTAGGAAAGTAGATAGAATAAATAAAAGTTAGTAAGAGAAATTAATATAAAAGTGTGGTGGAAAAGTAGATGGAGAAAATGAATGAAAGAAATAATAAAATAAGTTGGTGGAGAAGGTGGTGGATAAAATATAATTTAGGAAAGTAGATGGAATAAATAAAAGTTAGTAAGAGAAATTAATATAAAAGTGGGGTGGAAAAGTAGATGGAGAAAAATGGATGAAAGAAATAATAAAATAAGTTGGTGGAGAAGGTGGTGGATAAAATATAATTTAGGAAAGTAGATAGAATAAATAAAAGTTAGTAAGAGAAATTAATATAAAAGTGGGGTGGAAAAGTAGATGGAGAAAATGAATGAAAGAAATAATAAAATAAGTTGGTGGAGAAGGTGGTGGATAAAATATAATTTAGGAAAGTAGATGGAATAAATAAAAGTTAGTAAGAGAAATTAATATAAAAGTGGGGTGGAAAAGTAGATGGAGAAAATGGATTAAGGAAATAATAAAATATGTTGGTGGAGAAGATATGATTACAAAAATGTAAGTGGAATAATTAGAGAAGTTGGTATATAAAAAATTAATAAGAAAATGAGGTGGAAAAAATAAATGAAAAGGGTATATGATGTGGAAAAACAAATAATATATATATTTTTTATTCTTTTGTTCTTTTTTTTATTTATTTTTGTGAAACCTTATTTATCCGAACGAAATTGGGTATTGATACCCACATACTAGATTAAATGGAGTAAGACCTATAAAGGTCTTGAATGTTGTTCTGTAAGCCCCTAATGTGTTAATTTCAAATAGTAGTCTTTCCTTGAGTGTGTGACTATATTTTCCATTGAGTTTGTGGGTGATAAGTTGTATCCATAAGGATTTGGTAGAATACACAAAGTTTAAACTAGCTTGACTTGAATAAAACAATAGAAAGGTGGATAAAGGTGTGAAAACATATTTTATATGAGAAAATAAAGTTAAATTCCCAAAATGACAAGCTATAAAGCAGTTTGTAATTAAATATATTGACTTCAAGATGATCAAGATGTGTTGAAGCTAGATTTCACCAATTGTTCCCTCTCTTGTAATGGTTTAGTTATTATTTATAAAGATGTAATTAATCATGTCTTGGGAGTTCACTTTGAATGTAACTCTAGGTTCATTTCTTATATATAGAGCCTAAGATCACCAAACTTCAGTATGATTCCTCAATGATTGCTTAAATGAATCGCTTGCATTAAGTTCATGATTCTATAACCAACTAGCCTTAGGTATATTCCTAGCATTTAAAAGCAATAGGAGAATTAGTTGGACCACAACTTGGAACCAACTCCCACTCAATCTCAAGTCAGTGAAATAAGATGAGTGACCAGTTCATCCAACAATGAATATAAACTAATTCACAAACATATAATAAAAGCATACTTCGATAAATAAAACAATATCAATACAAGAGAGTTCAAAGGATTACATATTTGTTTTAACACTTTAAGAGGTTTAGTTGTAACATCCCAAAATTCTCACACTTGAAAATTCATAATTTATATATTGTAACATTACATTTACGGTAATATTCTGTAATCTCACACTTAAAAATTCATAGTTAATATATGTCTATACATATTTTAGACTCAGATTTCAACTACAACATTATGAGTTGAGTTCTTCTACTTTATTCTTCTATCTTTCTCTTCATTGGTAGTGAGTCAGACGACATTCCTTCCTCTGCTCCCGTATAACGAATTATACGATCATCGCACATACCCAAACACAAACACAAACAAGTAGGGTGAGCTAACATGCAATCAATCATTTATGAAACATGCATATTTACTTTGATGCACTCAACCAACCTCGTATAATAATTATGTAAAACACACTCATACCATCATACAACAATCTCATCATAGATACTCATTCATTACTTTGATACACTCGATATACACTCATTCCACAATACCCAATAGACATTTATTCCACAATACCCAATAGACACTTATCCCCGACGATATGTTGATGAGCGATCAATGGGAGGTTCCGCACTTGTGATGTCATTCTTAGTCCCCTTACTATGTCCGAAACCGGCACATAGACCAGGACATCCTGCTTTCCATACCATCCACAAGGTTAGTCCCCTCACTATGTCCAAAACCGGCACATAGACCAGGACCTTCTGCCCCTCTCACAACATAATTCATCCTTCTCTACTTGAGACTGGATGATTATTAAAGTATCAGGATAACCTCCAACTTCATGACCCTCAACATCAACATATACATACATACCATGACATTACAGAATCTCTCCACGAGACTCATACCATGCTCACATTCCTCAACTCATATTATACGATTACGAAATCTCTCCATAATTCTCATATCATGTTCAGATGCATAAATTTAAATCCAATCATCACAATTATAATTCATAATTCCATATCTACCATAATAACATGAATTCATCAGACATTTCCATTCCAACAAGATATATTATACAATAATTTAACAGTACATAATCTGTTCAATATGATTTGAGTTAAAAACTTGTCGAGTAGACTTCCAGGAAAGAGAGATGTGTCACAATGGACAACTTAAGTACCAAGTCTTTCCTTAGCCAAAGTGTTCATCAACTAGTTTTTAACAAATTTCTTATTTACAAATTTAAAACAACAGCATATAATATTAACACCGAAATTCAATATAATTTAATTTTCTAATATATAATATATTGTATTACTCATCTTCCAATCTTCAAAATACAACTACAAATAAAATTTAAGAATATAATTATTCAAGATTTTACTCAATTCAAATAAATTTACTATTTCGTGAAAACATTTCTCTTCACTCATATCATTAATTAAATATCTGAACCAATCAAACTAATTAACAACATGTTTATATCATGTGGTAAAATTTTCAGTCCAATCCAACGGTTAATAAGGCAGAACTCATAAGTTTTGTATAAATGGTCCAAAAACAGAAATTAAGCAATATTAAGATCCCTAAGAAGATACAAAATTAATATCTCTAAATCTGTAACTCGGATTTCAAATCTGAACGGTCAAAGTAATTCACTATGTGTTAAAAACTACATATTAAACTTTTCGGTTGATCCAACGGTTAACTACATAGATATTGAGGTTTTACCGAGGTAACTCAGGGACAGAATTTTAAGTGGTTTTCGGTTATACTCAAAATGCGGAACCAATTCCTCTAAGCACAGACATCTTATTACAAATCGGAACGGTCAAGATGACTTAATATGTCTTATGAACTACATAGTAAAGTTTGGGCTCAATCTAACGGTAAATGAAATATATCTGAAGTTTTTACCATGATAACTTAAGAATAGAAATATAGTGTTCATCAGATTTTTCAAACTTTCAAAATTACTTTCTCAAAACATAGACTTCCAATTACAAATCCGATCGGTCAAAGTGTAGTAATATATCCTAAGAATAATATATCAAATTTTCATGTTGATCTAACGGTCAAATAGGTCAGAATCTATATTTTACCGAGAGGACTCAGTAACTGAACTACAGGGGTAATTAATTTACTCAAACATGAAGGATTTATTTCTCCAAGTACAGACTTCTAATTGATGATCCGAACGGTCAAAGTGAAGAAATAGGTCTTAGGATTCATATATTAAACTTTTAGCTAAATCCAATGGTAAAAATAATTAAAAGGAAGGTTTTACCATAGTAATTCGAAAATAAGAAAATTATAATCATGAAAACTAAATTTATATAAGTGAATAGATAACTACCATTACCAAAATTTTAACATGTTCATAACTCATATTCATGATCATAACATGTATAAAAATCATATATAAGAAGGATTAGCTCCCCTATCTCTATTCCAGACTTAATCTCGTGCTTAGAAATTGTTCCCCGAAAACTTTCAGAATTTCTCCTTTGCAACTAGAATTTCCTCCAACTCTCTTCTCTCAAAATTTTTCTAAATTTTTGGTGCAAGTTTCAGCCTTCCCCCATGCTTGCAATTTATAGTCCAAAAATTTTACTATTCATCATTTTTTTTAATATTATTTATTATTTTAATTTCACCACTTACATAATGGATTTACTACTTACATAATGGATTCACCACTTACATAATGGATTCACCACTTACATAATATATTCATAATGGATTCCTTAATAATGACTTCAAATATAAATGCTTTCTCCATTAAATTTTATTTTACTTTTTTTTTTTACAAAGAGGTAGAAAAGAGTTTGAACCCATCACCAAATTTTTCTACCAATTAAGTTACCAAAATTTCTTATTTAACTTTACACATTTTATAAACTTATTATATTTTCCATTCATAAAGAAATTTATTACTATTAGTAATAAAATTGTTACTATTAAGGCAAATATTTTTCATGGGTCTTACATTAGCTCCTTATAGTAGATGGAAAGAATACAAAATAAGGAAGAGTCATCCTCTCTTACAACCTCTAATAATGTTCTCTACTTACAAAGGTAAATGTCTAAGAAACTCTTTAAAAGTCTCTCTAAGAGTCTATTTTGAAATCTCTCTTCACTCTTTAAAACTAGAAAAGCAAATTTGTTTTCATAAACTGTCCATGGTGTGGCTTGAGTAGTGTACCTCTAACCGTAAAGGTTTCCTCCCAAATGTCTTTTCTTTTTGGCTCAGGCTTCATGTTTCAATGTTGTAGCTTTTGAATTTAGTTTACTTTGTTTCTATGTTAAGTATTTTTTTTTTCAATTTAGTACCTGGTTTTAAAAGTGCATATATTGAATTTCAAAGTTATTAAAATTGTATGAATCAAGTCTCTTCCGTTAAATGGATAGAAACAAAATTAACTCCCAAGTTATGTGATGCACTTTTTCTTTTCTCTCCTCTGCTTTTCTGGGATGCCGCAGTTTTTGAATAATTTTGAATACATCATATGGGTGAAGCAATTAATGTGGCTATTTTCATCCTAATCGAGATTCCAGAATATTGTCTGATTACTCACTTCTCCAGCACTCTCTGGAACTGTTAATTTCTCTGTTAATTCCTGATCAGATTTTGGCAACTGCGGCATGAACTCTTGATCTAATACTACCTAGAAGAAAGATATTTATTTAAATTCATATTTCAAAATTTTGAAAATATCAGACGGAAGAAAACTAAACAATTCAATTTATAAATATTTTTATTATAAAAAAAAGGTAACATTTCAAACAGAGAATAAAACTAACAGAACCAAAATTGATAAATTAAAAAAAGAAACTTAATTAACGAAAAAGAATATCAAGAGACTAAAACTAAATAATGACCATGTTAGATATACCAAAAATATTACACCTAACACATATTTTTTTTTTAAATAAACTTAATATAAAATATATATTATCAAAATATGGTGTAGTTTTATAATTAACATAATTTTTTATTAATATGAATTGAATACCACTGAAATTGTATGGTAGTGTGAAACTTATCTTCATTTCTAGCAAAGCATAGTAATGACTAATTTTCCTAATTTTATTCACAAAGTACATATTATTTTAGTTAACTAAAATTGAAATACATTCATTATTTATAATTATTTTAATTAATGTAATTATCTATTCTGATAATTTATTTTAATATATATATATATATATATATATATATATATATATATATATATATATATATATATATATATATTGTCACCTTATACTGTTGTTTTTGTATAAATATTTGTAATAAAAAGAGGACGAGGATTGTAATTTATTATTTTAGGTTAGAAGAATTAAAATTGATCAAAATGTTTCGATATATAGAATAATTTCTCTTAAATTTTTTTTGTCCGCAATGAAATAGTATTTTCTCAACTCAGTTTTAATATTTTTTTAATAACATTCTAATTTCTTTAATGTTCAATTTAACGTTGTATAAATAATTAATTGATAAGTTTATCATTTTTTTTAATTATTTTAATTTAAAAAATGTATACATGTTAAGTAAGTAATGTAACATCCCCAAATCTCACACTTGAAATTTCATAATTTATATATTATAACATTACATTTACGGTAATATTCCGTAATCTCACTCTTGATAATTCATACTTGATATATGTTTATACATGTTTTATGGTCCTATTTGAAAAATCCTTAATCATAACTTGAGTTCTTCTATCTCTCCCTTCCTTGGCACTGAGTCAGACGATATTCCTTCATCTGCTCCCGTATAACGAATTATACAATCATCGCACGTACCCAAACACAAACACACACAAGTAGGGTGAGTTAACATGCAAAAAATCATTTATGAGTTAACCTACAACTTCATGACCCTCAACATCAACATATACGCACATACCATGTCATCACATAATCTCTCCACGAAACTCATACCATGCTCACATTCCTCAACTCATATTAAACCATTACAAAATCTCCCCATAATTCTCATACACATACCATGACATTACAGAATCTCTCCGCGAGACTCATACCATACTCACTTTCCTCGACTCATATTATACCCTTACGAAATCTCCCCGTAATACTCATACATGTTCAGATGCATAAATTTAAATCCAATAAAATCCAATCATTTCAAAAATCATACAAACTGAATACATTCCAACAAGATATATTACACGATAATTTAATAGTACATAATCTGTACAACAAGATTTAAGTTAAAAAACCTATCGAGTAGACTTCCAGGAAAGAGAGGTGCGTTACAATGGACAACTTAAGTACCAAGTTTTTCCTTAGCCAAAGTGTTCCTCAACTAGTTTTTAACAAATTTCTTATTTACAGATTCAAAACAACAGCATATAATACTAACACTGAAATTCAATATAGATAGACATACAGTAAGCATTAACAGTATTCACACATAATTTCAAGACATGCATACTAATAAAAAATACTAAATCATAATATAAAAGCATAGAAAGGTTAGTTCCCCTACCTCTATTTCAGACTTCTCTTGCTCCGAATTTGTTTTCCCCGAAAACCCTATAGAGTCTCTACTCTTCTTGCAACTAAAAATTTATTCCTAACTCTTTCTTCTCTCTTTCTCAAGGTTTCTCACTTGATTCTTCCTCTCTTTGTGCAAAATAGCCTCCCCTCATGGCTATTTATAGTCCAAAATTTTTACTATTCATCAAATTTTTTAATATTATTTATTTATTTTTATTTTTATTATTTTATTATATTAATTTCTTAATCACCACTTACATAATGGATTTATAATGGATTCCCCAATATTGACTTTAAATCTGAATGTTTTCTCCATTATCAATATTTTAAAAAAGAGTTTGAACCATCACCAAAATTTTCTATCAATTAAGCTACCAAAATTTCTTATTTAATTTTCCACATTTTATAAACTTATTATATTTTCCATTCACAGAAATTTATTACTACTAGTAATAAAATTGTTACTATTAAGGTAAATATTTTTTATGGGACTTACAAGTAACGTTTCTAGTTAATGACAAATGTCAATGTTATTGATAATAATTTTTTTAATTTAATTATATTAATTGTTTTTATTTAGTATTTTTTTTTAAAAGGAAATAATTTTGTTTTTTTTATATTGAAATTAAATTAATTTTTTATATGAATATTATTAAATATTTTTTTAGAAGTATAATTGATTTAAAATTAGAATAAAAAATTTATAAGTAAAGACTGACATATTTATTTAAAATTTTATAAGTATAATTGATGCATAATATACACAGTTTTAACATCATTTTATATTATTATTACTATCACAAAACAATTTGGCAATCTTTATTTTTTATTTATTAAAACATTTCTTTTAATCTATAACATTAATCACTAAAAAACTTTTATAAATTTTATTCTTAAACTTACTCTCAATCAACTTTAAATCCTTTCAAAAAATAACACACTTTACCCTTAAATCTTCTCAAATTCACCCTTAAATTTCTCAAATTTATCTTCACAAATTAACATAATTGGAGAATTAGAGGCGGGCTTAGAAAATCTACTTATAATAATTTTTTAAAATGAATTTTATTAAGATTAATTCAAAGTGATATTTGATTTCGAGTGTTTATTAAAGTGAGTGAAAAAATGAGAATTATTATCTCAAAGTTTACTTACAAATCCCCAATGGGAATGATAATGATGACTAACAATTTACTTTTTTTTCTCCTTTTAACCGTTTAAAAAAATTCCTCTAGTTGTTTGTTAAATTTCGAAAATTTCTCTATTATTCATTCGATTACTCAAAATGTTCATTTAGGAAATATTTTTTTTATATTATTGGAGATTTATGAATACAATTTGATATTTATTTTTATAAAGTTTTAATAAAATCATTCTAGAAAATATAAACTTAAATCAAAATTTAGTTTTGAAATACAAATTCAGAGAACAATGATTTAAAAAAATTTACATAATAAAATATTAATATGAATAACATTAGGCTTCCCGAATAAAATTAAATAAATTCGTCCTAAACTATACAATTAAATAAAACCAATCTTTTCAAAACAAAATTTTTTGTTCCATAAAGTTTAAATAAAGAACATAAATTTATAAAAAAAAACAGAATTTGAATATTTTATAACGATTACTATTTCTATTAATAAAATTATTTTAATACTTATTTAAAATATTAATGATAAATAACATATATCTCTAATTTAAATAGCATGGTATATGATATTAGATACCATGCTGATTTTCATTAAATATACTAGTTTAATATTTATTATAACCCTTTTTATATTTAAAATATTTTATATTGTTCTGCTAAATGTTTTTGACACAATTTCTTCAAACTACATTAATTTGAATATATTAAATATATTTTAATACATAAACATCAGCCTAACAAAGTTTAAACTCGTCACTGTTCATATGGTCCAATTATTTTTAGCATCTTGAATAATCTACATTCTACACAGTGCCCTCCAAAACGATGAAATGAAATGTCTGAATAGACGCTATATTTGAATTATTCTAGAGTTAGATTTTGTTTTGTGAAAGATGGGTAGGATCGTGTATGGTCACATCTGAAAGTCACGTATTATCAAACTTATTTATTTTTCTTGTCTGCAAATTTTATAATCAAAATTCTTTTAGATGGGACAGACATCTACTAAAACTCCTATGAACTCTTTATACAAGTGTACTTTATATAAATAATAACATAATCCTTTAATTATTAAACAAAAGTTATTAAAATTATCTTTGTATATAAATATAGAAAAATAGCTTTTTAACAATTATCTTTTATAATTTTCTTACCATCGTTTATATTTATATAATAACTTGTAATTGATTCGTTTTAAACGTTAAAAAAATAAAATAGTAATACATAATCTACTGTAAAAAAAATATTAAAAAAAATTGTTAACATATTATTATAATCCATAAATATATACATAAATTACAGAAAAAAAACATCATGTATAACTATTTTAGATGTCTTGTCTGCTAAGCATTGAAGAACGCCACATGTCTATATGTCCCTTGACAACCTTTTTCTCTCTTTACCTTGTTCAGTGTTCTCTACTGTGGAATTTTTTCTTTGTCTTTTCTTTTCAAACCAGGATAATTTTGATATAAGAAGTACAAAGAAATTACTCGCAGCAATGTCACTGAAGTTTTATAAGTCTATTTTTCTACACTATAATTAAGTTAAAAACATCTGCAATATACTTATTAAGCAACATGGTAGTTTTTGTTATATTTTGAACTATAAAACTTTTTTTATTTTGGGAGAAATAAGTGAAAGTAACTTTTATAATGTTTTTTCTTTATAAAAATTTTATTATAGTGAACTTTTTGTATAATATAACTTTTCATTAAGTTTTCAGTATTATGCATTTTTAATGAAGTTTTATTACTTTTCTGTATATTAAATATTTAAAATTTATATTTTTTAAAGGAATTATTGCTGTTTAAGTTTTTTTATTAATTGAGTGACGTATAATAAATATTTATCTATCATCTTATTTACTTTTATCATCGTATTGATAAATATGAGATTTTTGTGATTATGATTAGGATGGTTTTACCAATGGTGATGATAAAACACTCATTGCACATAAATATGAAACTCATAAAAAATATTATAATCGCTATTTAACATATTTTAAATTAAAATTAATAAAATAAAAGCCACTTAACATGCTCAAACAAAAAATAACAACCACATCATCAAAATAATTGAAAATCAAGATTCATATAAAATATAATTTTTTTTAGTACATATAACAAATAAATATGTATATATATATATATATATATATATATATATAATAAAAGTATTCAATTAAAATTAATTACATGATTATACTGAAATGATGACTCTTTTTATCTTGTTCACTTTAAAATGAGAACTATGTATTGTTTTAATGTCATGGTTAAATAGTTTTTTTAGTTTTTAAATTTTAATATAAATTGAAATTCATTTTTATTTAAAATTTTAATAATTTTAATCTCAAACTTTAAAAATAATTAATACATATGTTTCTTTATTATTAAATTAATATTTAAATACTTTATTATTTTATACATTTTTAATTAAAAAGACATTACAAAAAAATTAATATAATTGAATTAAATTAACTATATATTAATTTAATGTAACAAAGAAACTTAAAATAATTACATTAAGTGTTTTTTGAGGTTAAATACATTTTATATTAATATTTAAGTTATTTACATTGTTGTGTTTTATTTTAATATAATCAATAAACACGTTTAACAAATAAAATAATAATCTAATTAAATTAAAAAAGTTATATTAATTTATTTTTAAATTTTAAAACTAAAATATATTGAAACTTCTTTAAAAAGAAAATAATCAAAATTAAAGAAGAAAATCATAGTTAGTGAAATAGTTAACAAATGACTAACCATACATTGGACAAATTAATATCTCTATCAATTCTAAGTCTGTCTGGATATGTAAAAAAAATACATCTGACATAGGTGAAAATATATCCATCATCTTTAAAACAAACTTATTAACAAAGTTAGCATAATAAAAAAAACATTTTGCTGCTTTAAGAGATAAGAAAATAAAAAACTTCTCCAAAACCACGTTTATTCGTTTCTTGAATATATTTACTTTTATCACAAATATCTTGAAACGGTGAGATCCGAGAAAATAGGGACTTTGAAAATAAAGTAGTTTTCAAACTTTGATTTTTGTTTGGAAATTAGTATCATTAAGTGTATATTTTTGTTAGAACATAATTACTATTTTATTTGTTTATTTTTATATTTTTGTTTAGGAAAAAAATGATTTTTTACTTCTATAGCCGATGCTAACTTGGCTGACATTGACACCGAGAGGAAAAGGCTTCTTGATGGCATTCCCGGCCTACGAGGTGGTGTAAAAATTAATTAAGAGGTGTATAAAGAAGAAACATGTAAATTAAATCATCTTGATATTTAATAAAATGATATTATGTAGAAAATTTTAGAAGATTTAGTTGTTATTTTAAAAATTAGTTAAATGAAAATAGGAGATATAATAGTGGTGGATTTAAAGACTAAAAGAGATATTATTATTAGAGAAAATCATTATTAAATATTGTTAGATATTTTAAAAGATTACGTGGATTTTTAAAAAGATATGGTGGTTGATTATATTTTAAAAAGTAGTTAAGAGAGAAAATCTTAGTAGTTTTAAAGATAAACTGAGAGATTTTATTAAAACTAAAAAAAAATAAAATAAAATAGAAGATAAAAATGAGAAGAGTGAAAAGGAATCTGCATTTTGTTATCCTAAAAAAAAATTAGAAACATAAGGGAGAGAAAAAGCTTTTTCTAGGAGAAAGGAGGAAGAATTATAGAAAACTTAGTGTAAGGGACGATTTGTAGTGTTTTTGAAGTTAGATAAAACCCTAGTATTGACCAAGGTATGAGAAAACCTACCATTGTTTGTTGTATGCTATGCATTCTTGATTTACTTGCATGAAAATAATTGTTTGATGTGTTATATGATTATGATCATGATTATCTATTGCTATTGTTGGACAAGGGTTTATGTGTGCATGAGAATAGGTTTTTGGTAATATTTGTGATGGATTTTGTAACGCCCAAAATTTCAGAGTGTCACGGACTATTATAAAAACCGATAATTTTCAAAACTTTCTTATAGCACGAAAACGTATTTTCAAAAACCTCAGCATTTAAACTTGCATCGCATAATAATTTCAAAATACTTGTCCAGTTGCATTATTTAAATAAAACCAAAAATAACGAAGGAAATAAAATAACTCTAATTACATTATCTTAAAAACTTAATTGCAATAACTTTAAATAAAACTCCAAGTCTGTCCCCATCATCTCACGGATCTATGATGCTTTATCTTCATATGTAGCATCATTTGTTCCTGTATAACATTACACATTATACAATCATCGCATTCACATGCACAAACACAAACATGTATGAAGTAAGCTACCGGTAAAACAATCATAATAACATGATATAAACATACTAATACATTTGAGTAGTCCCGCAATCCAACTAAGGAACATGTAATCCTGCCACACAAGGACAACGAAGACACCTTTCACCCCCACATAAGGAAGACTGAATACCTGAATAACCCTTCCAATGCACACAAGGCAAAAGGAAGCACATGTCCGCAGATAACACCATGATTTACTAGGTACAACAAGTAGACTTATCATCCACTCTCATGCTCATCAATCACATATTCCAATACATCCCAACATTCATTCATGCTCCAATTCACAATCACAAGTCAAAACTGACCCTAAACATGCCCATTACTCTCATTCCTTGAGTACCAACACGTTCCACTACTTCCTAGGCTTAAACCACGTCCATTCTTCATCAAATTCACCATTTTTCATGAAAATACACTGTAATATTCGATTATCAGTTTCCATAATCGATTATCTCAGTAAAAATCACCCAGAAACGTCACGCAAGAAGGGATAATCGATTATCATAAGTGATGATCGATTATTCCTACAACTAGACTCAATATCAACGTCAATAATCGTTTATCACTAGTGATAATAAGTTATCTACGAAACGAAACACTTCCTGGATATAATTCAAGTCTGTAAATACACATGCAACAATCCTAAATCACGAGGGAACTCCATCAAAACATCATTCATGCAATCAAGCATCACATACCCTTGTAAACATACTCAAACACATACACTACAACACTTGAATCATCCAAATTCAATCATTATACATATTATAATCCAAACAACACAATTATAATTCATATGATTATTACTACACCCTTACACATACATTTGCATGGAAAACCCCAAAGTCTCAACTTTATTCTCGCTTAGTATCAAACCCTCTGTTAGGATAACCCAACAACCATACACACATTCATAAGGAAAGCCCAACACAAATATTACATAAACCCTATGCACATGCATACATAAACCCTTGTCCAACAAGAGCAACATACAACCATAATCATAATCATATAACATATATCAACAAGGATCAAAATAACCAATAACACATATAACATACAATAATTAACAAATAAAGGTAAGCTTCCTCATACCTTGGCCAATCCTAGGGCATTGTTTGTACTCTAAAACACCACCAATATCTAAGATTTTCAGCAGCTCTTCCTCTTCTCTCTCCAAAACCGTCTCTTTATCTCTCTCTTTTCCGTTTTAGATATAGGTTACAATTATGAATCGTAGTTTCTTCTTTCTCCTTTTTATCTTTTCTTATTCTATCTTTATCTTTTTAATTAAAATAATATCAACAACCACTAAATCTTTTCAATTTCAAATTTATCTTCCTTTCTACACCTCCATAACTTAATTTCTACACTAATTAATGAGGGTAAAATGACCTTTTTGCCCTTGGGTCCAAAATACAAATTAAACCCAAAAGTTTACTTTAACTCTCTTTCTTTCTAAAATTTGACCCACATCTATTCAATTCTAAATCATCCTTTTACCCTTAATCCAACACATCATATTAGTAACAACACACCACTCAAATAATCCAATAACAACATACCAATCATATATTCCACTTAATTAATAATAACATTAAATAATAAACATAATAGTTATAATTCTAGAAAACATCTAATCATCCAACACTAATTACCAAACAATAATGCCTAAGTCTCATAATCACATTATTCCTTATTTACCACATTTTCCAAGGGTCTTACATTCACCCCTCCTCAAAAGAATTTTCATTCTCGAAAATTGCTCTAGTTATAAAAAGACGAGGATACTCCTTCTTCATAACTTCCTCTAACTCCCAAGTCATGTCCTGAGTAGCTTTCAACTCACTGCACCTTAATTATACGAATGTCCTTCCCTCTCAAAGTCTTAGTTTGTATATCTAACACCCGTACTAGTCATGCTTCAATGGTTAAGTCTTATTTAGCTTGAATTTCATCCACTTCTAACACGTGACTTGGATCTGTCACATACTTCCTCAACTGAGACACATGAAAAACATTGTGCAAGTTTCCTAACCGAGGTGGTAGTGCTATCTTATAGGGTACTAGACCAATCCTCTTAAGCACTTGATATGGCCTTATAAACTTTGGTGACAACTTCTTTGACTTGATAGCCCTCCCAACTTCTATTGTTGGTGTCACTCGCATAAACACATGATCTCCAACTTCAAACTCAAACATTCTTCTTCTTTGGTCAACATAAGACTTCTGCCTACTACGAGTTGCCTTCATTCGTTCTTGAATCATTCTTATCCTTAGCTGGATTACAGGACTACTCGAACATATTTGTAGGAGATGCTACAGATTGGACTATAGGAGCAACTATAATCAGTCAGTAAGGTAGGGTACATGAATGTGATTGATTCTTTCCATAATGGTGTTATGATATCTGAGGAGGCTCATGTTGGTGATCATGACGGGTTAATCATGATGGAGGTACACATGCTAATGAGTATGGTGATGATAAAGCATCAAGGAAATACTATGTTGGTAGTAATGGTATCAGGTGATATAGTTGGAATAAGTGCTACTAAGAATATAGACTGTTAGTTTAAGTGTGTGATGTTAGTGAAAATCGAGGATCGAGGATAAAGTATTGAGTATTCAAATATGTTTGATTTGTTATGTTTTGAGGATTAGGAATCCTGTTGCAATTACTTATGTGTATGAGGTGTTTGATTGTGATTGATATAATCAGAAAGCTTGCATATTGTTGTGTGATTGATTATGGTGGATATAATCAATGTATATGAATATTGTTCTTATGATTGTCTTATCGATAATTTTCCCATACATGTTTGTGTTTGTGAATGAAATTATGGACGATGATCATATAATGCGTTATATGTGAGCATATAATGTTATAAATGTTCCATAGATATGATTAACTAATGAGGAATAACCTTAAAATTCATTTAAAGCTATTTTATTTTATAAGTTAAGACAATATAATTAAAATATTTTTTTTATTATTTTATTGTTCAAAATAATGTAATTGGATAATATTTTTTAAGTACATTTTATCGAATAAATTTTGAATTTTACTAATATTTAAAACCTATGACCAGAAATTGAAGTGTTAGAAAAATCACCTTGAAAGACTTTGAAATAAATTTTTTATATAAATAAAAAATTTCTTATTCAAAGGAAGACTTTAATTCTTTAGGTTGAAGTACATAATATCTAACATAACATGCTTGTGAAAGGGTATGAAGGAAAGAAGGGGATAGAGAGGTAGGAGAGTGGTGACCACACAGAAGACAAAAGAGGTAACCAAAATGGAAGAAAGAAAGTGAAAAAAAAAATGGTTGGCCATGCTGACAGGCACACTTCCACGTGGGTCCCACAACACATTCAATTCTTTGCCTTCGTTTCTCCATTCTCTCACCTGATTGTACCCTTCTTCTTTTTTTTCTTTTCCTCTTCTTCACCCTCTCTCTCTCTTCCACTGGTCCCATCAATGTTGTAAACTCTTTCTTTCCTTTTTCTTCTCCTCACTCATTTTCCCCTCATTCAACCACACACCAACACCTGTCACTCATTCACGACTCTCATGACGCAATCCCAATCCACCGCCGCTACTTCTCCTCCCTCTCGCGTCCTCCTCATCTCCGCCGGCGCCAGCCACTCCGTCGCTCTTCTCTGTAATCTCCTTCTCCCTCGCCTTTCTATTTCTTTCCACAACAACACTTTTCAATTCATTTTCATGCTTGCACTCTAAATTAGTTTATGATTGGGTCAACACTTGAGTGGGATGAAATGGATTCCTATTTCAGTTTTTTTTTTTTTCATTTGACTTTTTCTTTTTGTGTGTGGATTGGCTTTGGTTTGATCCTGTGCAGCTGGGAGTCTTGTGTGCTCGTGGGGTCGCGGAGAGGATGGACAGTTAGGCCATGGTGACACCGACGATAGGCCTCTGCCTACGCAGCTCAGTGCATTGGATGCTCGAGAAATAGATTCCATTGCCTGTGGAGCTGATCACACTCTTGCCTACTCCGAGTCACGGAATGAACTCTATAGTTGGGGATGGTCTGCAATTCGTCCTTTTCACTTCTTCTCTTTAATATATTCATTAATGCACTCTTTCTTGCTTCTCCGTTGTTTCTTATTATGGGATCAATCTTGTTTATTTGTGGATCCTTTGATGTGGGATTAGTTTCAGCCTCAAATGGTGTTACTTGACCTAGCATTGGTCTTTAATAGTTACTATAAGAGTAAAAATATCGGTTTACCCGGTTTTTTCTTTCAAGACTTTTATATTACGTATAGTTGTGAGTTGTATTGGTTGTCATAAAGTTAATATTTTGAAAGAGATGGGTTTATTTTAAGATTAAATTAGTATCCGTTGTCTTTCTTTGTTATATCTCTGCATTTGTGACTTGTTCTTTCTCAGTACATGGGGATGCCACCTTTTTTATTATTTTTGGTTAGTTGATCATTAAAAGACAATTTTTCTAAGTTTAGGCGGTCTCTTTATAATTTCCATGGAAGATGGATTCAAGTTTACTTGCTGTTAACCACCCTTCTATTTCTAATGTTTCTTTTGTTCTTATGCATAATAGTGTTTTGGATATGGTTATCTTTGTTATTCTTAAATACTCAAGCAGATCACGTCTGGTTTTTCTAGGGGTGATTTTGGAAGGTTGGGTCATGGTAATTCTAGTGATTTGCTCATTCCTCAGCCTATTGTAGCATTACAAGGTCTAAGGATAAAGCAAATTGCATGTGGGGATAGTCACTGTCTGGCAGTTACCATGGAAGGCGAGGTTCAGAGGTTTGTATTTCTCGAACAAAATTTTAGCATTCCCTCTGTTCTGACAGTTTTTTTATGCATGTACTAATGACTATTCCTGATTGTGTATGTCGAGTGCAGTTTTGTAATGCTTGCTGATTCCTAGGTCTGATATTTTTAATTTCATTCTTTTGTCTTCTCAGTTCACTGAAAGAATTTAAAATAGAAGTTTAATTACGGGAGTAAACTGTACGGACTTCGTATGCAAACACTCCCTTTATGGATTAGGGGCTTTTTTGGTTAAACAACTTTATAAACATACATAAAGTTGTTTTTATAGTTGAAAAGAATAGTATTGAACTCTATTCTCACGTTATGTTGGAGCTAAAACAATTTATGGGCATATCATAAGCTCTTCCAAATGCTTAAGACAAGTGTTTATGTCATAAGATAAGTCTTAATAAACTGTAAATAACCTCTTCCAGACAAATGTCGACCTGCTACCTTGAAGATGGTACGGGCATCTGGTTTTTAGTACTCAAATTCTTACCTTGTTACTACCTGCTACACTCACTGTTTAATTTACATTCCTTTTTAAAAGGTACAAATACCTATAGAAATCCTTGTTTTATTCTGTGAGGCTGATGACTAGTTTTTTTTTTTTTTTTTTTTAAAGCTATACCCTCATGTGCTAGCCAGCTGTCATCTGGTTCATCACAAATTTGGTTGTTTTATTTTCACTTTATCTATAATAACTCTTGTGTATTTTTTCCCTCTTATTGAAGTTGGGGGAGGAATCAAAATGGTCAACTTGGACTTGGTACCACAGAAGATTCTCTTGTACCACAAAAGATTCAGACATTTCAGGTACCTATTTCAAAGACATTCATCAAGGTTATCTGTGTTAAATTAAAGTCTATGAACAAGTTATCAAGAATGAATACACAATGATAGGTTACTTCTACCGTATGTTTAATTACTACTCATCTAACCTCTCTTTGATTCGTTTTAAAAAGTATGCACATCTGATGGGACTCAGGACAGAAGAATAAAGAAAGCCAAGAAGCGAGAGAAAATAATTAGATTAGTTAGATGGAATAAGACAATTAAATTTGTTAAGTTAAGTGGTTCAAACTTGGGAGTAATAAGAACAGGGGCGTAGCTTGAACGGGGTAAAGGGAAGAAGAGAGGACTAGTCTTTTGGAATCCATTTGTTGAAGGAGTAAAGACTTGGAAGGAAAATTCTCTCCTTTTTCCACTTGTTATTCAACTACGTTCTCAACAACACTACTATTTCTTTTTCTCACTATTTACCAGTTCTGTTTCTTGTTCTTCTATAACACTCTACCCTGAAAACATGTATCAGCCCTTCCAGGCCTTAGATTGCCCAAAGCTTCCTCCCAATTGTTCCTTACTCTTCTCTCCAACATCTCCTCTTTCTAACATTTCCCCTCACCCACAATCACGCAGAATCATACCCTCAATTCATTATGTGTCAGGTATCCTTCATAGTACCATCCCTATTCTCTCCACTAACCAATTTCCTACTGTATCATTTAATTCAAATCCATAATCTTTTTCATTGCTCTTGTTAACTTTGTTGCCCCCATTCTCTCCCTTCAACTTCATAGGTTAAACAGTAGCAGTTTTGATGTTTATTTCTACCACTTCTGTAGCCTTGTTCTTTCCCTTTCGGTAATAAATCTTGAAATTGAATGGTAGATAATTTTGTCTACCAATTTTCTAATTCTGATCTTCTGGGAGAACATCAACAGTTTTTCATTTCAGAAGTATCACCTCCTTTAAACAAATGGAAGGGAAAAGCAGCTAGATCAACAACAAAACAAAAGCAGTACTCTAGTCGTGAAATTAATTCTAAGATATTATTTATTTATGAAACATTGATAGTTACAATGCATCAAAGAATTATCCCATTAAGTATTGGCTCATGTAATTGTTTATATTGTAGGAAATACCTATCAAAATGGTTGCTGCAGGCGCAGAACACAGTGTAGCTATTACTGAAAACGGAGAACTGTATGGATGGGGTTGGGGCCGATATGGAAATTTGGGGTTGGGAGATAGAAATGATCGCTGGATTCCTGAGAAAGTTTCTTCTATTGATGTATGTCCTCAGTCTGGTATCATCTTACCTTTCCTGATTAGACGCTGATCATATAAGGAATATGTGTTAATGGAATGTATATGATTTTATATTTTTCAATTTATGAAAATTTTTCTTGCTGTTTAATAGAAGCAGCAGCATTTCGAGGTTTATGATTTTCTGTGTGATTTGTCTGGATAATATTGTTAAGATTCATGTACAATTGGTGTATATGCATACATACTAACGGATGGAGAAGTTACGTATTTTAGTCCCCTTGCCCAATTCTTTGTCGTTTACATTACAGTGTGACAAGATGGTCATGGTTGCTTGTGGTTGGCGGCATACAATATCTGTTTCATCTTCTGGTGGCTTATACACATATGGGTGGAGCAAATATGGCCAGCTAGGTCATGGAAATTTTGAGGATTCTCTTGTGCCTCACAAGCTTCAAGCCCTGAGTGACGAGTTAATCTGTCAGGTTAATCCCTTAATTTTATGCTGAGTTGGTGTTTTCATAGCAATTTCTTGTATTATTTGGATGCATTGGCATATCGCTTTGCTATGCTATTTGAGTCTCTTGTATCTTCCCCCTGTCCTATTTTTTTAATGTTGATTTTTCTCTGGTAGGGAAAGGATTGGAAATACCTTTCATCTATGGGTTCCACCATATGTGTTGTGTGTTTGCTAAGGACAAGAAAAAATTGTTCTAACAAAATCTTGTCCTACCCGGAAACCCTGCACACTGGGAGCAATAGCATATTTGTTGTTAGAAATATAGCTTTCTTGTTTGTCTCTTGACTTGGCTTGGGCTTTCTTCAGGTATCAGGTGGTTGGAGGCATAGTATGGCACTTACATCTACTGGACTACTCTATGGATGGGGTTGGAATAAGGTTTGCAGTAAACTTTTATCCTCCCATGTTCATGTGACAGTATTATAATGTTAAGACATGTCATCCTATTACAAAGTTCTATGAAAGAAGAAACAAGGGGAAAAGGAAAAATTCAGCTGATTGTTTTAATTCAAACAGCTGCAAAATCTGTTAGTAATTAACTTTGTTGTTGTGTTGGGAAGCTTGCATATATATAGGGATATATAGGTGTGTTTTGGGGTCTTGGCGGTATGAGAAAATTAGTTGATTATGGGAGGCTTTCTGGACCCTCGAAGTGCCAGTGGTTTATTTGTGAACTTTTGAAACTTCTATACAAATTTTTCAGAGTCCGTGTTTCTGGGTTCTTTCCCTTCTTGAGTTTCTGATCCAGTTTACTTGTTATTTATGAACACAGCAGAGGATATATTAGGTGTCTGCTTAAAGAGTGAACATTTATGTGCGGAGAACTAAATATTCCACTTTATAAAAAAATTGTATAAGGCTCTATTCTCTTTCTGCTCAATAACAAGTCTTTTATTACTGACGTGTTTGGGAAATTGTTACCTATTTTCCTTCAATTGTAGTTTGGACAGGTTGGAGTCGATGACAATGTTGATCGCTGCTCTCCTGTACAAGTGAAGTTCCCCCATGATCAGGTACTTGAAACTGTATTCTTCCCTTTTTTTCTTTCATTTGGAATGTTTCAAGTTTGCATCTTACCGTCAATGTCTTTCTTTAAACAATCCACTGACTATTCTTTATCATTTTTTTTTTCTCCACACTTTTGGTTTTACATGGCAGAAAATAGTCCAGATCTCATGTGGGTGGAGGCACACAATTGCTGTAACTGACAAGAACAATGTATATTCTTGGGGAAGAGGAACTAATGGCCAACTTGGGCATGGGGATACCATTGACCGGTAATTGCATGTACAACCTGAATAAACTTGTTAGGATTTTCAGGCATGCCTTCATCTTTCCCTGAATTTTTTTCTCTTCATATGTTTGCTGAAGGCACATAACAAATATTCTTACTTTGGTCATAAAAGTATGCTTGATAGGAGAAACAATTTTTTGTTGGCAGTGTTGAGTTGTTTTTGGGGTTATGACTGCACTGAGGTTTGAACCTCTGGTATGCAAATTACCCAACTTATTACCAGCTGACTCAAGTGGCTTGTTAATTTCCTAACTAATTTCGTCAAACAAAACCTTTGATCTGAAACAAATTAATTATTTTAATGAAACTTTTAAAGTCATTCTATAGATCAACTGGAAGTAGGGTCTGATATCATCATATTTATAATGGCTGCTCTTTTTGATCTGTTAGATTTAATCAATAATCTTGGTTCTGAAATTATTACGATTGACATATTGGGCGTGTAATGACTCCTGTGAAGTGGATGGTGTAATTCTGACCGCGGTTGAGAACTCAAAAACTAGCTTGTATAATGTAGCTGTATAGGGTATCTTTGTTAACTATCAGAATAGAGCTTCATATTGCTACATGCACCACCTTGGTTCCCGCTTGGTGCCCTCTTCATTTTATATCAAATTATTTATTTTCAATCATGGACATTTCAATATGGCTTTGTGTATCTTTTATTCACCCTGGAAAAAGTCATTAGTTTTGGTGGCAATTATGACCATGTTCGTCTAAGAATAATAAGTTATATAGCTATCTACTTTATTAATTGGAAACATTGTTTTGATTAAGTTGTGCATTTGATTACTTGTCTTGATATGATTTTGTCTTTTTAGGAATTCTCCAAAGATTATTGAAGCTTTGAGTGTGGATGGATCTTCTGGGCAGCAAATAGAATCCTCTAACACAGATCTTTTGTCAGGTGCTTTGTTCTGCTCATTACTCATCAGTAATATTGTTCCTTTGTTTTCAGTCATTAATGATGATACCATTTGGTAGTGTAATTTGGATTCACATATTTTATTTTTAATCATTCTTAATGCAATCTGGCATCGTGACAGCTCTGTTGTTTTCTCCTTAAATAGGGAAAAGCGGTGCCTCCTTATCTGAGAGATATGCAGTTGTTCCGGATGAAACTGTAAGTGTCACGTTTCAGCATGCATTATTTGTTTAAACTGGGGCTAAAGGCGACTTGTATATGTTACAAGTAGTATTTCTATGCATCTTGCTCACGATTTAGGAAAGCTAGAAAGAAAATGGTCATTTCAACCAGTTAGGATTACGAGAAACGCTGGAGTGAACTTGGTCCTTTTGACTTGGTATGAAGAGCAATTATTGCATTACCATAGTATCTAGACGTACATATAATCAAATGCATGATCCATGGAAATAATAGTCTGTTGAAATATGTAAGATTTAATTTAGTATTATCTTAAACTTTCTGATTGGTTGTGTCTATAAGCACGCAGAAATTGATTTTGAATGTGATGGCATATATCCCCTAGTTATGGCCAAACACTTTCAAGAAGAGTTGAAGTCATATATGGAAGATGGGCCTAGACTTTCTCTTGGTTCATCTTGGACTATCATGGAGCTTTTAGTAGAGTAGAATAAATTGGGTTTTGTATTTTGGGCCAAGTAATCTAAGATCTATTTTGGGCCAAGTAGTATAAGATCTATTTTGGACCTTGTATTTTGGGCCAAGCTTTGAACCACTTGGGTCAATAAAGGTCAAGACCCAATGTTAACCCAAAGTGGAAGTCCATTTGCTAGGTTGACCAAGTAGTCAAAGTTTTTAACCTAGCTTGGTGGACAAGAGTGTGGGACGTCCCACCTATGTGAGTGTGGCCATGTGTCATGCTCTCATTGGAGAGAATTTCCCATAGTTAGTGGACACATGTCACTCTAGGAATGAAGAATATTCTCCATAGGTAGTGACCACATTGTCTGTCTCTTATTGGAGAGGATTTTGCCTATCTCCAAGTTAGGTCAAGGTAGTATTTTTAGGGTTTTACTTTTACATTTTGGGGACACCCTTAGCCTATAAATAGAGGTATCTCTACCTTTGTATTCTCACTTTTGAGACTAGTGATGAAATCCTTCCAAAATATTGAGCAATTCTATTAGTCTCTAAAATCAAGGCTAGAGCATCTCATGTGGTCTCTTCTAACCACCTTTCTCTAAAAGTTGGTCTAACCTCTCTAAGAGCACCATCCAAACACCACCCTATCACCATTAAAACACCAAGGCCATGAGCCTCTCTTCCAAAACCCACCAAACTTCTCACCATTTATCCTTTGCACCATCACCATAACTTCTCTTCTAGCTTTGGCCCAACCTATCATTAAACGCAACATTTCATTACTAATCGTAAAATGAGAATACATGGGTGGAGATACCTCGATTTATAGGCTAAGGGCTTCTCCAAAATGTAGAAGCCAAACTTTAAAAACACTACCTTGACCTAACTTGTAGATAGGCAAAAATGCTCTCCAATAGGAGGAGGACACGTGGTCCCTACCTAGAGAATCCTCTCCATTCCTAGAATGACATGTGGCCACTAACTGTGGAAAATCCTCTCCAATGAAAGCATGATACATGGCCACACTCACAAAAGTGGGACGTCCCACACTCTTGTCCACCAAACTAGGTTAAAAACGTTGATTTCTTGGTCAACCTAGCAAATGGACTTCTACTTTGGGTCAATATTGGGCCTTGACCTTTGTTGACCCAAGTGGTCCAAAAACTCTACATTACTTGGTCCAAAATAAATTCTAAGCTACTTGGTCGAAAAATAAATCCTAAACACTTGACCCATAATAAAAGGTCCAATTTATTCTACTTTACTAAAACTTACATGATGGCCTAAGAGAGCGTCTAGGCGCATTTTTCACGTGTGATTTCAAATTTTTTTAAAGTGTTTGACACTTAAAGGGGTATATCATTAGAGTGAAAGCTATGCTTTTGAAGATTAGAAAAGCTTATTATGTCACCAATATGTATGATTTGACAGGTCTCCGGACAAACTGCTAGTTCGAGCAGTGGAGATAGGCTTGATATCAGTGTCCCTGAAAGTGATGTCAAACGGATCCGAGTTTGATGTGCCAGATGTCCCTTAGGCTGCACACTATTGATGTCTCTGCCTGCCTCTGCCTCTGCCTCATCAGTTCTCTGGAGCCACTCAGATGCCACTAGTAATTTGGCTTTCACCATAGTAATTGTAAATTGTAGCATATGAGAAATAACAGGAACATATTCTTCAATACACTTGTTTTAGCACGCTCTTCACTCTTGGCTAGAATTTGTTGAGACTCAGGACTTAGGAGTGATACTTGTGATATAAAAAAAAATGGAGACCAGATGTTGTTTTGAGTCGTAACAAATTTCAGTTAATATCAGAGTCATAAAAAGAATATTAAAAAAGATGTTGCAAACATTCAGGAAAGAGTATGAGAAGCATTGCATATGATCTCCTTATTATATGTATTTACCAAACATATATACATTTAGTGTATCCTAATTTATCTTTTTTTATTTCAAACTAATTTATGATGCTGCGATTTCACTTGTTCATTCTGATAAAAGTCTGAAAGGTCTATTATTCTAAGGTTCAGAACTGCCACATGATCAATGATGCAGAAAGGTGGAAATGGTGCATACAGGAGAAAGTAGCAATGTAAGATGTCATATACAAAGCACTTGCCGCGTAGTTTGAGACTTCCAAATCTTCGACTCAGAATTGACAAGTGAACTTACGTATATGATAGGCATTTTCGGAGTTTATTACGAAACCAAAACCGTAAAATAATAGAAAAAGGTATAAGTTAAAATTAATTTATATGTAAACTAATTTGTGGTATTCGTCGTGTTATTTGTCTATTGTTTTTAACTTATGTATAAAATATTTACTCTAGAAAAAATATATATTTTTTATTTATTCCCTTTAGAGAAGTATCCGGAAGAAATTTGCTACTAGATTCTTTCATTATATGTTTTTTTTTGTTTACTTTTTAAAGGAATTTTCATTTGTATTTTATTGAAGTTTCATACATAATTATTTTTATCTAAACATTTTAAGCTTCTAAAATTTCACATTTTGTCCATGTAAATTTTGAATAAGTTATGGTTCATGAGAAATTCTAACACTCCCCAGTTAGCATGATCCAAGGTTGTTAAATTTGAGAGTTTACGTAAACTTGTGAGAGTCTAATAAACTCGACTTGTAAACTTGTAAAAGTTTACTTTGCACGAAAAAATATATAAATAACATCATAATTCAAATAAGTTTAACAAAATTATATAAATTCAAATACATAAGTTCATAGAAATAGAAATATTATAAAATATAAATTAAAATGTTAAAGTCTCTATGTCTAATCCTCTAATAATGACATCATCATCTCCGTCATCATCTTCATCCAACTCTTCCCCTGATGAATGTTCTGCATCCTCATTGTCCCCAAATGTTATGTTATCAAAATCAAGAACATCTAGACTAGGATCTGTTGCTCCATCTAAGTCAACATTTTCACTATCATTTTCACCTTCAACTTGCTCAATCTCAAAAACATCATCTGCTTCTTCAGTTATCCATTCATCATCTGATTCAATGTCATCAAATGGAATAGCAACAATTTTTCGAATTTGTTTACTTTTCAACTTGTAGTTATACATCACATAAACTAAATAATTCATCTTTTGTTGATGCAAACGATTCCTTCTCTTTGTATGAACCTAAAATGAAATATAATATTTTTAGTGAAGATATAAACATAATAAAGAAAATTATAAATTAAAAATAATTTAAATTACCATTTCAAATGAGCTTCAATTACGCTCACATCGAGAAGAACTACAAGTCAAGCTTAGAATTCGAATAACAAATCTCTTCAACTCCAGAGTTCCATCACCAAACATGTCCCACCATTCTCCAGGATTTAACTCTTTCCTGCACTCCTTTGCATCTTCCATTCAAAAAAGTCGTCTAACATAATGAAAATCAACAATTTGTAAATTAATTTTTCTTCTTTATGCTATATCTGGTATCAATCTTCTCATGCACATATACAATCCTTGTTTCACCTCTCCACTATCATCCCATTTAAAGTTAGGTTAATAGTGGAAATGAGGGTTTAGAAAATAGGCAGCTGCATGCAAAGGTCTATGAAGTTAATTATCCCATCGAGCATCGATATTCTCCAAACCTTTTCATAACTACATCAATTATGCTATATCAGAAATAATTTCACACATAAGTAATTAAACTTTGAATGAGTAAAAGTTTGAAAATTTACCTCTTTTTTATATTGTTAAAGTTGGACCTAATCTTCTCTTTTGCACAATCCATCTCTTCATAAATGAAACCCATTGTGGGTTTTTCATCTAATCTTAAGATCACCATAAGAAGGGCAACATCTTTCAGGCATGTGGAGACATTCTTCCAAAATCGGCTATCTAGTACCACATGTTCTACTCTTCTCCCCTCTTGTAAAGTTCCAAACTTGCTTGTCTTCCACTCCTCAGAGCTAAACATGGTCAACAATGATGTCTTTAATTCATGAAGACAAACAAAAGTTAAATAAGTCGTGGAAAATCTAGTCACACCCGGTCTTATCAAGTCTTTACGTTTAGTAAAAAAATTTAACAAGGAAATCAACATTGATCTTCCATAAATGTAAGTGGTAATCTTTCTTCCCTTCTTAATGGCCAATTCATGGACCTTTAATTTTTTTTCAAAATCTTCAAATATCAAATCAATGCAATGTGATGTGCATGGAGTCCAATACAATTTTCCCCCTTTTGCATCAACAACTTTTCAGCTACCTTGAAATTTGCAGCATTATCAGTGACATTTTGAAAACTTTATCAACTGTTTTTGAAATGTCTGAAGTGTCAAGTGAGTAAAGAAAAACAGTCCCTTTATGACTATTCACGAAGAAGTTGCAAATTGAACGTCTTTTTCTATCCGTCCAACAATTAGACATAATTGTACATCCAATTGTCTTCCATTCCTCCTTATAATCCTCAAGGATTACATCTATTTTGTTCACAGCTTGTTTTAAGAGCTTCTCTCTAATATCATGATAAGATTGTGGTTTGTATCCAACTCCATACTTACCAATCATTTCACACAACTTTGCAAATGCTGGATTTCTAATTACACTAAAAGGAATGACACTGGTGTAAAAGAGTTCAATCACTTGAGCATCAACTTCTTCTTTGTATCCTTTTTTCATCATTTGATGTATAGTTGCTTGAACTCCCCCCTTGGTAGTAGTAGCAACTTTTTGTTTTTCTTTAAAATTGAATATCTTGTGTCCTCTTTCAATACTTTCACTTTCTTCGTCATCTTCATCAATGTTATTTAAGTTTCTTTTCTTTGATGAAGCATTCTTGGCCTCAACAACTATTTTTATCATCAAATTTCTTATTTCATCCGAAACAGAAGCATAAGGTTCAGAATCCTCTCTGGTTCCAGCAAGATGATACTTAAATCTAAATATACATCGACTCACAATCTTTGAGCAATAGTTACATTTAACTTTCCTTCAATTACCATTAATATCAAACCCATGTTTCCATCCAATATAAGATCGGTTTCTCGGAGCATTTTTACTTATACTTTTAACGAATGAAGATGCCCTTGGATTAGTTTCTATTGAATTTGATATCTTTCTAAACATGATGCTCTAAATTTTTTCACTAAAAAAGATATGGCAGAAGTGAACTTAGATATACACGATGTTATAAATTTAAAAACAAAACATGACATTGGACTCCAAGAAATGCACAACATAGTGAAAAAGAATGATTTCATTTATTTAATAAAACCATTAGAATTTATTTTTTAATAAAAATAATTTTTTAATAAAAAACATGGTGAGACCCACCATGACAGTGGACTCCGAGAAACGCACAACACAATAAAAAATAATGATTTCATTTATGTGATAAAACCATTAAAATTTATTCTTTTAATAGAAATAATTTTTTTAATAGAAAACATGGTGAGACCCACTATTACCATAGAAAATACCTTTTTAATAAAAACATGGTGAGAGTCTGTGCGTAATGTAAGAGAGTTGACTTGGATATGACCATAGAAAATACGCGAACTAGGTCTGTGCGACGCAACCACGAGACGACGACACGACAACGATTGTGACAGTGAGAGCAAACCAGGCCACTGGAGCATGACCACGTGACCACGAACAAGAACACTACAAACGACAACCACGAACAGTGACCACGAATAGTGACCACGAATAATGACCATGAACGGCGACCACGAACGCAGCCAGTGATGGAGTGAAGCACAACGAAGAAGAGGAACCCTAATCAGGTCATTAAATACTAAACTCAAAATAAATATTTCTTTTTTCGTTGTTACCTGTTTTAAACTCGCCAAATCGCTACAACATCGCGATTTTATACGATTCCACTGAGTTCACTTACGAGTTCGCCGAGTTTATTCGAAAACCAAGTTTATTACCGAGTTAACTCGACAACCATGACTAGGAACGCAAACTCGTCCGAGTTAATGAGTTAACTCGCGAGTTTGATAACCATGGCATGATCACACTACTAATTAAAGTATTACATAATTAATATTAAGAATGATTAAAGTATAAGCTATATATTATGTATTTACGGCTTTTTATTTGGGCAAAATTTTGAAAATAAAAGCCAACAAATTTGGAGAAGGTACACCATACAAAATATATATACATAAATGTAATTTATACAACTTGGCTAAGTAGTCTCACTTGATCAAAATTTCTTTTTTCATTATCTTTTATTCACATATAACATATGATCATATCAGATCAACCAAACACAAAGTCAAATCAAATAAGGTAAGCTAGTATAATTATAATAGACCATATAATTTATAAATTATGTCATATTTAAGGAAGTTATCATCATCATAATTAGTCGATCATATATAGCAAGAATCAAGTGTTTAATACGACACATGCCCACACTAGAATCAAGCAAAAATCATAACCCAACCATCTCAGTTCACAAAACTCTCATAACTTGAACATTTGACTCTACTTTTAGAAGACATATGTATTTAGCAAACTCAAATACTCTACACTTGTCATACTATCACATATTCTCTCAAAATCTGCTTCCTCTTTACAATAAACTAGGACCAATGTTTCCTTCAAGTATGACAGGATTAATTCTTTATAACCTATGCCACGTCATTAAAAAAACATCACCAGCATGCCACATACACGTCAATCTAACAACGTTGATCCAATTTAATGGTAGGGTTCTATTTATATCAATTTCGCAAAAAATAGGATCCAATTAAAACAAAATATAAGTAGAAAACCTATTTGAGATTCTTAAAAAAAAAGTCCAATTAAAACAAAAAATAAATAAAAAACCTATTGGAGATTTTTACAAAAAAAAAAAAAACTCACGAATGATTAAATCAAGTATTAAAAACTTTTTCACACAATTCCTTCTAATAAACTACAAACCCTTCAATTAACACTCTTACTTTTAGTTGTTCTAAACTCTCTTATAAATTTTGCATATTGAATATTATCCTGGAAGGAAAGCTTGATTTTGTGCTTGAGAAGAATGAAAAATAGAAAAAAAAGAGGTTAAACTCTCTTTACTCTTTTTCTTTTCCTTAGACACATTGATATATGTTTTCAACAAATTTCAAAATCTCAACTTATTTTATTCTCGATACTCGTTGGAAGGGTTTACAATTAGGAATATGGTTGATAAAATACCTTAATTAAACTGGTAAAATTAAACTAATTTTCTTTAAAAAATTGGGATGATTAAATTATATAATAATAATTACATATATGATTATTTGATTTGAGTGGACATAATTTAATTATATTATTTTAAATTACTTGAGTTATTTGAACTGTCTGAATTATTATCCATTAACATTATATTTTAAAGTATATTTTATAATTTCATAGGTTATAATCTAATTTAGTTCAACAATTCTATTAAAAAAATTCAATTCAAAAACTAAATTAATATAATAATTTAATATATTTTTAAACAACTTAGTATCGATTTTGTTTAATTTTAATATTTTTAAATAACAACTATCAAAAGTTTATTCCCATTCATAAACTTAAACATAACTCTCATTCTTCTGACAATAACTCAAACTACTCCACATCATCTAATACACACTTTTTAAATACCACTTAATCAAATTAAAGATTAAATAAAATTTAAATTCAATCATCACCTTTAAATTGTTTATTTTGCGCAATTGTTTAAAACACCAAAACACATGTCTTATACACGAAGCTAGTGAAATTTTTTTTCTATTAAAAAAAGAACACAAATAATAAGACAGATTTTTCTCTGTTTAAATTTTTTTTTCAAGCCCTACCAATTTGTCATTCTAAAATCAATGCGAAGAAGAGTTCAATTTAAAAAAGTTGACCGAAAAAATATAAAATTTGAAATCCGAAGAACGTGTCATGCTTTCTTTCTTTCATCAACTGACAAAGCAGAGAAATTTTTTTATCAGAAGGCCGGACAAGAATCCATAACATATATGATTCAATCCCAAAATAGCACTAAACAGAATTTGAGGAATACAGTGATGCAAATTCTTTAATACAGTTGGAAAAGCAGAACAAGTGAAGAGACAAAGTAAAAAGAAGACGACCTAACTGAGGCAGTATTAAGCAACAAGAAGCAGAAGATGAAAGGAGAATAAATAAATAAAAAATGAATTGAAAAAAAAGAAGTTAAAGTGAAACGCAGGTTAGTTTGTAGCATTTTTTGTATCCTCTGTGACGTTCTCTCTTCACCGAACTCTCCCGCGGATCCAGCACCGTACGCGGAGGATACCATCGCACACCAGATCTCTCTCTCACTCTCTCTCTCTCTCGATGAATGATTTCGATGGTCTCTTAACCAGCGATTTCGGGTTCAAACCCCAAGGAAAATCGGCGCCAATGGCAGCACCTAAAGCTTCGTCCAACAATTCATCTTCTCTCAACTTCGATTTAGGTTCGCGGTCCGCTCGAGCTTCCAATTCCTTGGCCGGTCACGACTCCGTCAACGCCGCTTCCTTTGACGATCTCTTTAGCGGCGGTGGCAAGTCAGACGCGTCCTATGACTTCGACTCCGTGTTTCGCCGCTCCGCCGATTTCCGCTCCAAGTCAGTTAACCTCCCGGCGCATGACAAACCGGTCTACGACAAACCGATGCATGACGACGACGACGACATTTTTGACGGCGTTCCCGGCCTCAAGAGCTCCTCCAAGTTCTCGTACGGCGACGTTCTCACTCCGGCCGCGTTCGATGATCTTCTCGGCGGGTTAGGTAAATCGAAGCCTTCGGAGAAGGAAGAGCGAGGTGTCGCGGATTTTGATGACTTGATCCCTGGATTCGGGAGCAGCAAGGTTTCCACTGATGGGTATGTTACGTGTCTGTAATTGAATCTATTTAATTTGAGCTAGTGAATGTTGTGTAGTAGGAGTTGAGGTTTATTTACTGATCTTTGGAACAATCTATTTGTTTGCTGAAAGGGCGTGGAGAACTGAGATTGTGACGGTAATGTAATTGAGGAGAGAAAGAAGCTTTTGTTAACTATATAATTTATGGACCACTTGAAATAAAATACCAGAAAAATATAGGGAGGGCCAGAAAAACTATAGGGAGGGAGTTTCAATTCATTTCAAGTTCTTCTTTCTTGAATAGTTGAATTGAATATAACATGCCGAGGAGTCTAAAATGTGTTTTTGCAAAAATATTGGTTCTTAGCTTGCTCCGTTAGTGAATTAAGTAATTTAAGAACAATAATAATGGTCTGAGGATTGTGTTTAAATTAACTTGTGTAGTGAAGACAAACAATTGGGTGTGGATTTTGGATTGTTTGTGTATATGTGGAATATCCGAATATCATCTAGTGTCTTTTCATAGTTCATCCTTTAGAATTATTCCATAACTTAGAGATCACACCCATGAGTATAAAAGTTCTCTGCCCGTGATATTCGTTTGCTGGTCTTCATTGCAAAAGAATTTAGACTCGTAGTTCACAAGCCTACTTATCTACCGATAGGAACGAACATTGCTATCAATTCGTTTTGACTGCCTGAAATCGAAGTAGATATTCTGAAGTATGCCTATATTACTGGACTGATTTGGAGAGGAACGGGTATATATATATATATATTTTTTTCTGATTATGTATTTTTCTTCTATATTTGCACAGACTATCTGTTTGACAATGAGGATTCAGGTGTATTATTTCTAGGAGCTGACGATTGTCGGTTGTGCATTAATCCTCTTAAATACACTTTATATGTCTTTTGTATTTTGAAATATTAGGCTGAGGTTATTTGTTTGAATGATATCAACTTTTTACCGTAATCTATCAAGTTGTCATTTAAGGGTTCACGACATAGTTTGAAAGGTAAGGTGTAGTTAGTTATACTTGCTGACTTCATTCATTAAAGTAGACAGTTGAGTGAAGCTCAAAAATTAGTTCAGGAAAAATAGGAGATCCACCAATGAATTTTATTTTATTCCGTGGTTTATTTTCGTGACATTTTCAAATTGGGTATTATAGGTAGGCAAACTTGGGTTGTGTCAGCACATTTTCACACATAGAGCATTAGTGATTTATATAAAATCATTTACTTAAATTACTGCATAAGTTTAAGAACCTGCTAAGCATCCAAACACTGAGGGAACCTACCCTCAAAAGTTAGGTATTAAGGGGGGAGAACCAAATACTTAAATACTTAACTGAGCATCCATACTAGGTGATGAGACCCAGGCATCCCATAACATCCAAATCTCTATTAGAACCCTTTCACTCTGGGAGGATTAAGTTCTGTTAGGATGTAAGAAGGAACCTGAAGACTGATTTTATTGGTTGAAAGGATTGAACATAATCTGAGAACAAAAATACTCCAATCCACCTCAAATGATTTTGTTATTTTTTTAGTCAGTATCACCAGTGTCTCCTTATTACTTGTATACAATTATTTCATTTCCTATCCTTTATTTTGTGACTACTCGTCCATTTGAAACATTTTCAATTTTACTAATCCTGCTATTCAATATTAGAGTATAGATAGTCAAACACACATCAATATAACAAGAATTTGAGCTGGTTGGTTCCTTGCAATCATAGTTAACCCTCAATGCCCTTGTCCATGTTAACCATTTTTGTTTATTTCTTATGTGTGACATCTTCATTACGTCCTCCATCAGTTTTTAATATTCGAACCCAAATATTTAAACTTAAAACCTGTGGTATAACATTTTTCCCATTTATTATACTACTAAGTCATTTTCTCTCAATCTTGCTAAAATTGCTATCATATTCTGTCTTACGCTGACTTAGTGACAGCCCTTTGTTTCTGAAGTGAAGTCTATCTGCAAAGCTCAAGTTCAGAGTTAACTGGTTTCCTCTAGCCATTATTTCACTAATTATAATATAATTCTATCTAATTAGGGAACCAAACCATGATAAGATAAAGAAATATGGTTACCATTCTAGAGAATAATCTATGGCTATTATAAGGTACGGTAAAATATTTCCATATATTCTGACAATCTAACTGTCCTAAGTAACTGCCCCTTCCCCTCTCTCCTAAAATTCTTTTTTTTATTTCTCAAGGGTGACGATTTCAATGGTAAACATGGATATCTGGTAATAAGTTTCCTCTGCTGTGCATTTTTATCTTGGAAGTTGATCCTTCATTTTGTCTGGTTCCTGATGGGATCAGGTCTAATGAAGGACTGAGCATAGATCTTATGAATTTATTGTTACTAGCTTGGCATCTCATTTGGATAAATGGAAGTGAAGGGAATGAGCATAATAGAAGGGACAACACAATCCCGTATCTTTACATATTCTTGATGCATTGTAATCGTTTTTTAATATTGTTTTATTCACAGGACCGTTCCTAATATTGATTTGTCATCACAACCTACTATCAATTCTTCTAAAAAGGCTTCTGGTGAAACAGATGACCCTTTCAAAGTGTTTGAACCAACTTCAGCCTCAACGAATTCATCCTCAAAATACTTTACAGACCCATTGGGAGAAATTAGTAAATTTAGCAGTTCTAGAAGCACAAAAAATGATAGTTTGTCAAATTCTAATGGTGAAGTATATGATGATATTAATCCCTTTGGTGCACTTGGAAATTCTGTGCCTGCATTCTCACCAGAGAGAAATAGCACAAAGGGTAGTAGCTCCCCAAATACAACCAGTGATAAAGAATCAAGTGGTGTATCATCTGTGAGGAGTCCTGAGAGACAAACACAAAACGAGATTCTTGTTGATAATGATCAGGAATTTCATCAGGCTGCATTTGACATGCCTACATATTCCTCCAATTCTTACAAACCATTTGGCGAAAGGTCCCCTTCACATGATAATGATGGTTTTAAACCGTCTAATGCCCAGGCAGATATGACTCCTAAATATGAAGAGGACTTTGAATCAAATGATGATATATGGCTGACGGTATCAGAGGTTCCTCTTTTTACTCAGCCAACTGCTGCTCCACCACCTTCAAGACCTCCTCCTCCCCGACCAGTACATAACCTCAAGTCGGGAGGAGGTTCATCTGCTTCTGCCAATGTCAGAAAGGATAGTGAATTTTCTTCTTTTCCAAGTTCCACTCATTTTTCTCAGGGTCCTAAATCTACTCCTGCTGCAGCCAAATTATCTTTTGCATTTCAGTTTGATGAACTTGAAGATTTTGCCACGGGCAAGAGTCTTGGTAATGACAATGAACGTGGAAATGGTCTTGCTGATAAAGAATTAGAGATGAACTCAGCTGCTGCAGCGATGAAAGTGGCTATGGATAAAGCAGAAGCTAAATTTAGGCATGCAAAGGAAGTTCGGGAGAGGGAAAATACGAAAGCTGTTAAAAGCAAGGAACCTGTGCAATTGGAAAAGGATGGCAGAGCTGTGACAGAGGATGGAGGAAAACAGGAAAGGCTAGATCATGAACGGGAGCAAAAGGAGAGAGAGCAAAGAAGACGTGAGAAGGAAATGGAAGAGAAAGAAAGAGAGCAACAGAGACTTGAGAGAGAAAGAGAAATGGCTAGACAGGCTGTAGAAAGAGCTACTAGAGAAGCGCGTGAGAGAGCAGCTGTTGAAGCTCTCCAAAGAGCTGAGAGGGCTGCTGTTGAGAAAGCTAATGCAGAAGCTAGGAAGCGTGCTGAAAGGGCTGCAGTTCAGAGGGTACAAGCTGAAGCCCGTGAAAGGGCTGCTGCTGAGGCAAAGGAAAGGGCTGAGAAGGCTGCAGCAGAGGCAAAAGAGAGGGAAGTGCGGGAACGAGCTGCTGCTGCGAGAGCTGAATCTGAGGCAAGAGGTAAACAAGAACGTGCTGCGGTCGAAAGGGCTGCTGCAGAGGCTCGAGAAAGAGCTGCTGTACAGGCTCGAGAAAGAGCTGCTGCTGCAAGGATGAACCAACAACAAAATGACAATGATCTTGAATCATTCTTCAGCAAAGGTGCACGAGCTAACAGTGTTCCCAGGCCTCCTAGGTCCAGCACTTCAGTGAGTACCTATTTGTGTCAAACATCTTTTATATTACATGTAGTGGCCAGCTCCTGCCTTTGGTATTCGGTCCTTTTCCAGCATAGAAAATTTATCCTCAAAGTCGGATGCCTTGTTTATTGGTTTGTTATTTTTTGTTCTTTTCCTTTCCATTTTAAATAAAGAAGAATTATAAAAAAATGACAAGTATTAAAAAATTTCCATGTTGCAAATAAAAAGAATGAACTGACATGCTTGATCGTAATCCAAGCATTGTATTATTATTTTTCTTTTAACTAGTGTAGCGGGCATCTTTGCTTTCAGGACCCTGTATTTGATGCCCAATTTCAGTCAAAAACTTCAGGTGTGTCTTCAAGCATGAAGAAAGCATCGTCATCCACTAATATTGTTGATGATCTCTCCTCAATTTTTGGAGGTTGGTTTATGTGTGAATATATATTCAAAATTCACTGGAACTTTTGGGTCTCTACTTACGGAAGCTCCTTTTGTCCCTTTTTTCTATGGTTTGAAGCTGCTCCATCATCATCTGGAGCGTTTCAGGAAGTTGAAGGGGAAAGTGAAGAAAGACGAAAATCCAGGTTGGAACGCCAGCAGAGGGCTCAGGATCGTGCGGTATGCATTACTGTATTTTCTGCCTTGAATTGATTTCTTTTTCATTTTTGTGAAAGAATAGGTGATCAATGTACTATTTTCAAATCAACTTGACATTGAATTTACAGGGAAGTATGTGCATTTATGAGAAATATTTTTTACTTGTCTTTCTTTATTGCAACTGCTCATGGTCATTTTACACCAGGCTAAAGCATTGGCTGAGAAGAATCAACGGGACCTACAAACTCAAAGAGAGCAAGCTGAGAAACATGTAAGCAGTTTCTTTTCTTGTTTTCCTTTGAGAAACACTGGCATTGCACTCACTGCTCATGCACAATAGATATCCCTTCATTCTTGTTGGCCTCTTTATATCAATGATGCACAATACAAGTGTCAATTGATTATCCAACATTCTGATTTCCTATTAAATTGTGTTATCTTGTTTCTCAGATTCTAGTTTACATTAAAGCTAACAGCTTGTTTGGTCTATTTTTTTACCTTTAAAAATTACCATAAACCTATGCCTATTTTCCATCCAAAACTTGTTTTATCAATTGGGACGATTGAGATGGGATATCTTCTCTTTTTTCTCACCTTTATATAATTCAACATACAATGAAGCGTATCTTTTTATGTAGGTGACATTGGTTAGTCGGATGTTCTTGGTTCATTTTTCAGAGTTTTTATTGTGACATGATTGTATATTTATCATCTAATCTTATCTCTACATTGATTTCAGAGGCTCGGTGAAACATTGGATTTCGAAATTAAGCGCTGGGCTGCAGGAAAAGAGGGGAACTTGCGTGCTTTGCTTTCCACCTTACAATATGTATATACTTTCTACACACACCTTGAAAAAATCTCTGAATTTCTTTGTTCCTTACCTATATGAACATGTGGAAGTTTGGTAGTTTATGCTATCACTTTATTTATTATATTAACTCATGAGCTCAACTTTTAAGATATGGTGTGCTGGGCCTCGTATTAGCCAGTATACCTCCTAGGGTTAGAAGAGTGGTGGGTATTTGGTGACACATTATTTTCAGATTTTTTTTTTTAAGAAATTTCACTATAAGTGTGCAAAAATAAGCAATTGTTCTTTAAGGCAAGTTGAACCAAGCATGCACCGATTCTATATTTTGTAACTGATTTCATTGGTTTTGTAAGTACTGATCAGTACAGGATCACCCAGTATTTCAATTTCCTTGTTTAATACTATTAATATTAGCATTTCCAATCAGATCTTTACTAATATTGGACATATTTTAATAAAAGTGGTTGATTTAGCACCACATTCGAATGATGTTCTTGCAATTACTATCTAATATCTAATACACGAAAAGCAATATTTCCAAAATTTAACACTGAAAAGTTCCTACTCCTAAATCTAAGCAGACTATACTAATGGTCTCTTATTTTTTATTTTTTTTAAGGCATCAATATTTTTATTCTATATTTGTGTTTTGTTGTGTTAACTTGTTTTCTTTATGATTGATGATCAGGTTCTGTGGCCTGAATGTGGTTGGCAGCCAGTTTCTTTGACTGATTTGATTACAGCAGCAGCGGTCAGAAAGGTTTACAGGAAAGCTACATTGTGCATTCATCCTGATAAAGTGCAACAGAAGGGTGCCACTATACAACAAAAATGTATTGCTGAGAAGGTTTTTGATCTACTGAAGGTATTTCAAGTCTTTTTATATCATTCATACGTACAGAATAATCTATGCTTCATAAAGAGAGGTCAATGGCAAAAAAAATAAAAATAAAATTAGGCTACTCTTACTTCAAGTGAGTTCCAAATGTGGGTTTCCATTTAACATTTTTTGGTCAAATGAAATGCGTATATATAGTCTACTGTTAATAAAGATTAGCATTATATCTTGTCATATATGATGGTCTGCATTCTGAAATAATGATTGAATTAATTTATTTATTTTATATATAGGCATCTCAGGCATTTTTCTGTCATGTCTGCTTAGAAATGCCAAATTCGATAAAAATATAAAAGCATTAATTATGCTTTTGTCCGAGAAATTTGAGATAAATCTGTTTTTTCTCCTAAATTGAAAAAAAAAAGTCCTTACAATTTCACAAAATGTTAATAGAAGTGATGTGGCAATCAGAAGTGTACACGTGACAGATTTATTCTGTAGAGAATAAACATAATTTACGAAGTTGTGGAGTATAAAATGATTTTTTTCAATATTTATTTTAAATTTTAGAGACTAAATATAATTAAGCCAGTAGAAAAACAATATATAACGGAATTCTATTTTGTTCAACAAGAGTTATCTGGGAGATTTGTTTCAATGATATTTGTTAATGACAATTTGAATAGAGAATTGGAAAGAAAACTGTTACGCATATTTTAACACACTCTTTAATATTGGGTGGATATTCAAGCAATTCACCTAATAATAATAGAGGGAATGTTGTAATGGTTGCAATTACTCTTAAAAAAAAATGGTATCCATTGCTCCATTACATGTGTGCACTTTACCAACAAGCGTCTACCATTGCATTGCTGGATGTTCCTGTTAGTCAAGCCAGTGGGCGTTGCGTCATGTGTTGCTTGCACATAGTAGGATTTTCATCTACATAGACAACGTTGAAGTATGTGTAATTTGCCAATTAACTGTACTAAAACAAATGGTTTTAGTCTCATGATGCTTCCGACGTGTATGTATTAAAATCTGGACTAGTGTTAGTAGGGGTACTTTCTTTTTCAGTTTATACTTGTCTGTAATCTAAATAAAAATAAATACTACTAAATGCCTTTATGTTTTTGCTGAAAAGTTTGACAATTTTTACAGGAAGCATGGAATAAGTTCAATTCAGAAGAGCTTTTCTAATCTTAGACGAACTGAACAACGTCAAGGCAGTTTTGTTCTGGCCACTCTGATGAAAGGTAACCACACCCCGTTTCAGCTGCCTCTCCCACTGCTTATTGCTTTCGATTAAAGTTCTGTGGCATCAATGATAAAAAATCAATTTATTGTGTGCCATCAGGATGTCCAAAGGATACACGGGGAAGTAATTTGTAATCGATGTAATTTCCAGGGGGTTGTTGGGTTTACTATACCGATGCTTATGCAATATGTTCTGTTATAAAATCTTTTTGTGGGCATTTGTCAATTCAATTCATTATTTCGGTCGAGTGAGGAGATCTCATGAGCAGTCTGTTTTTAGTTAATTTTTTAATTTTATTACTTGTGATATAGTATATAGTTTCCTGAATATAATATAATTCCAGTTGTGGATTGACATCAGAATGTGGTAAAGTTCCATGCACTCCTTCGCTCAAGCTTGTTTATTTTGCAATAGCAGTCTTGATTTCAAAACCTTCCCATAAGGTCTAAGTTTGAGGTTTATGTTTGTAGTCAGTTATAGTAGAGTTTCGTATAATTTTTGTATTCCAGCATGTTCTTACTATGTTTAGGTGAAAGGAAGAGGGGATTTGAAAATGTGTGGAACTTTTGCTTAGACGTGTAGCAAGGATGACATTGAAATAGCATTACTAAGATAAAAGATATTCAAACAACTACCATTGCCTTCAACAGTTTCTAGCATTGGCAAGGAGGGAGTGGATGGGATTTATTTAATTAATAATCTACATGGAAAGGTTTGTATTTCCGTAGATCAACCACGATGCTGGCAATTGAGCCAACAGCAGCTGCAACTGACACTACGAGGCAGACAAAGCTTAATAATTGCATACCTATCCATCTCTGACTCCATTTTGGGATCTTCTTTTGTTTGATACTCATCTCTACTGGGAAGAAAACACTTAAAGGCCAAAACCCCAGTGCTCCAAGAAGTCCCAAGATGTCATTGAAGAATGGAAGCAACATTGCCACAATAGTGGTTATGATAACAAATCCTGTTCTCCAAACTAATCTAAATGGGCTTAAATTGTAAGATGCAAAGCCAGGAATGGGAACTTTGTATTCTCTATCAACTTTGGGCCATCTTTTTGAAGCCCATTTCTCGACAAAGGCAAATAGTGGCTGAGCATAGACTTGGTATGCTCCAACAAGGTGAATTACGATAGCAGCATTAGCAATATCTACAAGCCAATATGGGTTGTAGAAACCAAATCCAGTTAGCAGGTTCCCAGGTGCGTCGTCCCCAAAAGCAGCGTAACCCATGAAGCCACAAAGCATATAAAATGTTGTTGTTACACCAATACTTATCTTAGCGGCTTTTTTCATTGTCTTTGCCTCCGATGGTGGAGATTTTATAGTGTCCTGTGTAATCAAGAATAACATTGCATTTAATTACTTTCGGATCAAATTTATTTTCTTTTGTTACACTTCAATCAGGGAAGATAAAAAGAAAATAAGAGTGAACCTGAATTTCAATGAGGATTTGAGAATATGAATAAGCAAAGGCTATGTCACCAAGACCTTGGAGAACTCCCCATACTTTATTCGCCTCTGATACAGCTCCTATCCTGATTCCTGTCAGACTGCCCTTGAAAGTACCCGTTTCTGTTCAAGAACCAATTAAACAAGAAATATTAGTTTTTTTTTTTCCTGAAAAAGTACGTTTTTGATCATTTTCTTTTTCTTTTTCAAATTACCTTTGATTCTTGTGCTTCTAAACTGATAAATCCAGTCTTCCAGAATTTAAAAGCGTGTATTTTTTTTACTTTTATATTTAAACTTAATAATATGTGGTATTTGTTCTTTCTTTTATATTTATATACACTTATCGTTATAAAACCAATAAAATAACTAAGTTCACATATCTTTTAAAAGTTTAAAGACTAATAAATCAATAATTAAAATATAAGAACAATATGTATTTAACCTCTTTTTTAACACTGCTTCTATTAAACAAATAAACGTAGTAATATAACCTGCAACTTTGGCAATTCCAAGAGAGAGGCCAATTATGGAATAGGCAAAGGACATGATTGCTGCAACCACGGAGAGCCACCATGTTTTATGAAAATCTGGAATTTGAGAGAATACAATTTCGATGATGCCAAAACCGATCATGAATGGGTTGCTCGACACGAGGCACTTATCTTTTCCACCCGTGGAATGGAAACAGTTGGACCTTTTTATCGCCCTGGAAAACCATAGCAGTTAAATTCAAACAAACCCATATATGGTTACAATTAATATTGCGAATGAGTGAGGTAGTAATAGCATCACAAATCTACATATTCCATATTTTTTCCGAAATAAAATTGCCTTAAAATGCAATAAATATTACTATTACTATTAATTGTTTTGAGAAGCAATTTTTACATCATTAAAAAGCTTAATAAATAACATTTTAATAATGACTTAAAATTATTCTTACTAAAATTGTAGAAAGAAAATAAAAAAAAGGAAAAAAAGTTTATAAGTTACAAACTTCTGTTTGCTACAAATACAGTTTAAATGATAGTATCATTTAAAGATTACTTAGCATGTCAAAATTTTGTTTCATACATGAAAAAAAAAATACAACATTGTTTATATAAACAATTCTACACAATTAAATTAATTTTCATTTCAATAATAAATTTTATTATTTAACTCATAAATGTATTTTCTCTTTTAAAAAATATTTAATGTTTTCTCCTTATATTAAATACAAATGTTAAGAGTCATATGAGACATCATTTGACTCTATTAATTTTTTTTAAATGATTATTAAAAAAAATTGTAATAAAAATTTACGTCAACACCTGTATTTATACTTAACATTTAATACAAATGTTAAGTATTTTTAAATTGATGTCAACACATGCATTTGACTCTATTAAATTCTAGGTAATAAAAATAGTTGTTTTTAATGATCACAAATACTCATTTCAATATACTTAAACATACATTTATGATTTTATTAAGTGTTATTAAATAATAAGTATAAATCATAAATATGTTTTGTATATAAAATAAAAGATGCAGGTGTTTTGTTTTGTTTATCAAATAATATAATACATTGTGTTATTTTATCTTTGATTTTGTGTGATAAACAAAAGCTTAATAAGATATGCACATAGTTAAGTTAACGTTATATATAGAAATTTATTTCGTGTTATAAGAAATGTATTCATCTTCATGTTTCCAAAAAGATTTTGTAAAGCTTTTATCAACATAAAAAGATATGCTAAAAGACACGCTCAAGTTGTTTTGTGTTAAAACAGAATTTTGCATGTGTTATATACTTTTTAGAAGGCTATTTATCATGTGCAGTATTATGTTTTACTTGGATAAAAGCTTTTTTTTAATCTAAGTTTGATAAATTACGTGACCTATTAAAGAGAAAATATTAAGGAGGTGTATGAATTGAATTTTTCAGAATCCAGTTTAAATCCAATATAGATATAATGAAATAGACTAGATCTATAATCTAGATTCATTTTTCATTTTAACTAGATAAACTATTTAAATATTTTTTTCAATCAAATTTAAAATAGATTAAATACAAATTAAATCTATTTTACTAATTAAATTAAATATATTGAGATTGATCTAATATTTTTAACTATTATATTCATTTGATATGGTTCGAATTAATTCGGTTCAACTTTCTATCTAGATCGACTCGATTCAACCTTTGACTAAGACTGAATCAGCTTAAACTTTTACTATAACTTAATTTACTAGGGTTGACCTTTGACTAAAGTCAGTTGATTCATACAAACTTTTAATTGGGTTTGACTTAGCTCGATCATTAGTTGAGACCGACTCAGCTTGACTTTCTACTGAGCTAACTCAACTTGATCTTTGACTGGAGCCAACTAGGCTCAACCTTCGTTTGAAGTTGATTCAGTTCAATTTTTTGTCGAAGTCGACTCAACTTAACCTTCGACTCGACCTTTGATCGAAACCGACCAAATTCCTAACTTTGGTAAAAAACAAATTAACGCAACCTTCAGTTTGGACAAACTCGACTTTATAAAAGTTGATTTGACTCTACCTTCATTTTGGATTGATTCGACTCAATACACGTCCCATCTTGACTCTGATCGATCTTATACCCGAGTCAACTTGACCCTTAACTACCTTAACTCAAACACAATTTGATTTTAGATTTTCAAAATCAAAAAAATGATTCAATCTAAATTCAATCCATATCCAATTAAGTGGATTAGATTTAAAATCCAAAAATATGAATTTGGATTAGGGATAAATCCATTTAGATAGGCCTTAAAACAATATAAATTTGGATTTAATATAGATTATATCTCAAAATTTGAGTTTTCTTGTCCACCCTTAGAAAATATTTAATTAAGTGTAATGCATCTCTACATCTCTACTTAAATAAACAGAAGCTTGAAGATGAAAATTGGATGTCAAGCTTCTTAATGTTAAAGATAAGAGAGACTAACTTTTAATTAATATTTTTTTTAACTTCATAATGTTAGTATACCTAATAGAATTTGATAAAAATTAGACGTAAACTATAGACGAATCAATGTAATAAATAATCTACAACATAAATTCTTTCTTTTCCTTAATTAGTAAATCTACCATAACCAAAAAAGAAGTTTTTAAAATGTTGAATTTTTAGAAATAATTTGATAGACTGCCACATTAATAAGCTTCTTATTTAAAGTTATTTGTAATTCAACGTTAATATTTGAAATAATTGACTCTGAATTGCCTTAGTTATCATGAAGAAAATGGTCAGTTTGTATATGGAAATTCGAACGTGTCTGTAAATTTAGCTTTTATTTTTGTCAAATGTGTGAAAACTTGTATCTGAAGATGATTTGAAAATAAAGTTCACTGTTGTTACTCTGTAGATAGTTTTAGTAAATAAACTAAATTTAAATTATTAATGATTTGAAGATAATATAAGTGCTGACTCACATCATGCTAATAGAAGCTGCAATTGTGTATCCTACAGCGGTGCCGTAAAGATTTGAGTACTGAACTACCGCACAAAAGGTATCATGGTGCCTCCCTGCAAAATAGATATAACTATTCAACTTATTTTTGCCATTTTTCATATATCACTTTTGAAAAGTCAAACATTATTTGAACCACTACAAGTCAATAATGACAGCACAAGGTTGTCCTTTCGATTTTACGGTGTATGTTCTAGTTTCATGTTTGAAACAAGAAAAAAGATAGAATAATATATAATGAGACAATCAGTCAAATTACGAAATTGATATAGAAAAATATTCGTCCACACTAAATTATTTCAACAAATTCAACCAACAGACGTGTGTCTTTGAAACTTCGAGTCAACTGTGCAATCAATAATGCTGGTATAGTCAGAAAGGATGCGTCATGATTAACAAAGAAAGAAAATATAATTGAAACCAATTTTCAGTCAAGACTTATCGAGAAAAAAACGAGAAAAATACAGAAATAAATAAAAAATATTATAAGTGCTAACAGGTATATAAAATGTTCAAACATCACTACTCAGTACAGTAAAAAATCATGTGTTTCGTACAAAAAAATCCATAAATTTTTAAAAAATTTGAAAAAGAAAAATGTTTATAAGAATATGATCGATGATAATGCTTTTAAAAAAGAAGGCATATGATAATAATAGTACAACTACTCATAATAATAAATGTGTACTTTTATTACCAAGAATGGTTTGAACTGCATCCATGAAAGTATAGTTCCTCTTCCCAGAAACGGGATCACCACTGCGATAACAATCAGCGAGAAGCGCCGACGTATAAAGCGTAACAACACTGAAGAAGATCATAACGGCAGGCCCAACGACCCAGCCCATTTGAGCCATGGCCCATGCCAAAGACAGCACTCCCGAACCCACCACTGCTGTTATTATGTGCGAGCTTGTAGTCCAAACGTTCCCTATCTCATAATCATAATAACCAACCCATCAAATATTATATATCATGTATATTATACAATATACAAATTATCACATCAGTTGAAATTGATTAAATCAAACGGTTACCTGTTCGTTTAACATGGCCATCATCATCGTATAATTTGGAGTCAGTTTGTGAAGAAACACCATCTATGGAATGAGCCTCCATGGCAAAACCTTGATTATGGTCGCTATGGTTGGTTCTGGAAGCGTATTCAACCATGTGTTATGGACCAAGAGAGAAAATAAAATATTTATAATAAAACTGTGAGAGTGTTGCTGATAGAATTGAATATATAGTGGTCGTGTTTTTTGTTCCTGACAACAATAATGGAGTTTGGGTTCACGAATCAAAAACAACACGCGTGCCCAAAGAAAGAGGAAGGTACAAACACTATTGTTTGCACCACCACGGTTTAGCAGCGATCCAAATCGACACAAATCACATCAATGATAGATTCGTAGTGTGTTTGCCTTCAAAATGGAGAGTATATTTATAACGTTTAATATAATTATTAGAAAATTCATTCACTCCCCACCATTCATTAAAAGGTATCTCAAAATAAATAATTAAATGTACAGTTGTCTTTCTCATTTTTCAAATTAAGAAAACGTGAATTGCAACGATGGATTTGATTCTATTTGCTGGGTTTATTTAATCTATAAACTTACAGCTTTTAAGTTATTAAGTTTAATTCTTATTTAATTATTATATAAGTGACGGCAATCTTAATTTTTATGATGAACGCTCAACTTCATCCTTTAATATATAGAATAAATTTATTCTAACAAGAATTGTAGTTGCCATCAAATTACTATTAAACTACTTATAAACATATTTATTTACATATAATACGCCTCAGGAAAAGACCGTTGCAAATCTTATATCAATTAAAAATAAATTTTACCTATTAAGTATGTAATATTGGTGTATTAAAAAAATTTTACATTGACCAAAAAATAAGATCAATAAGTAAACTGTCTTCCTATTTTTTTTGGTAAAAATAAGTTAGACTTAAACTTATTTTTTAATAAAAACAATTTTGTAAAGTCAAATATTTTCTTAATTCAAAAACCAAAAAATATTACTAAAACAGCTAAACCTTAAAACCTAACATTATTACAACGTTGTAAAATTAACTATAAATATATTAATTCTAAATATTTTTATGAAAATATTATCACCTTTTTAAAATATACATTACTTTGACTTGGAATGAGTAAACAATTAGTTTGAAAATACATTAAAAAATAATATTTAATTAAAAAGTAAGAAAATTAACCATTGTGAATTTTTTTAGAATAACTAATACTACAGATATTTACTTATCTAAAAGCATACAGAAACATTCGAATGGAAAAGGAACATTTGAAAAAGCTTTTATCTTTTAAATATCTTTAAACTAAAAAGTGGTTTTTTGAAAGCGATTAACTGAAATCAACAGAACAAATTAAAGTAAAGTTTTCTGTTCCAAACTCAATTGGTGAAGAAGAATGATTAAAATTTTCCAGTTTCTGGTGGATTTTCAATGTATTTTGGTCAATGGAAAAAACAAGTTGATTTTCAAGTAGACTACTGAATCAATATATTCCTAAAATTTATGTGGCCGAAACTAACCCCTTTTCCCGGTGTGTGCAGCATAATCCCATTCTTTTTAGTTACAATTGTTGAATGCTTTTCAAGTTTTGAACACACAAAAAATACACACATCTTGCAACATTATCTTCTCAAAATATATCAGAAAAATAAGGGGTATAAACAGAGCACCACAGATAACAAACGCATTATTCTAATTCGAAGAGAAATGAATCTTTGAAATATTCCTCTAACATTGGATGGTTGTGGTTATTGGTTTTATTCGCTGTTCATAACAAGTTGTCACAACAATTCATTTTCTCCTTCAACGCTCGTTTGCCTGCCAGATTTTTCCAAACAGAACACAGATTGTGGAATATTGAATCGATGCACTTGCCATCAATTTCCCAACACTCTTTTCTACAGTATAAAACACTCCCAAAAAGTTCTTGTTTGTGAACCAAACAGACCCTATCTTAAAATTAGGGGTACTATCATATATGCATACTGCATAGATATTTCTATCAGTATTGAGCAAATAAATATTCAGATTCAGCTAAATCTGAAACGCGAACAGAAACAAAAGGCATTTGTTCAAATTAAGAACAATAAGAGAAACAAAATTACTGATGACAAAAGTAAAATGCATCGAATTCAATTGACAAGCACGAAAATGAAAAAGAATCGAAAGCAGTTAACATTACTTGATTGTGGAACCCAAAGAGAGGGTTTGTTCCTGCTCTTGGTGTGAGGAGTGAGTGAGAAATTTTCTGGTCAAAATTTGAACACATGCAAACCCATTTAGGAGCTATTTCTTATACTTATAGCTGTATTCGGGTAGCGTTGGACAGTGACCTTTCTCTGTGCACAACCGTATACAATTTCTTACAAAAATAAAAATTAAAAATAGACATACACGGTATCTTAATTATTTTATTAATTAAACATCATTGATAATTAATCCTGATACTTGATAGTAATGCTTAACTATGGCGTTTGTTTTTCCAATTACATTAGTTTTTAAATTTAAGTAATCGTTTAAAACAAAACCATTAAAGATAATGGTGAATGTTTCCCATCGTTATTAACAAAATTATGTGTATTAAATATAATATTAATTAATTGATTTTCAAAGTCAAGGAGAAGTTTTCTAATAGTAATGTCACAGTGTCCAAATTAAGCCTATATTGAAAGAAGATTAATGGAATGATTTTAAATCATGCATATTTTATTATAATAGAATTTTTTATTTATTAATGTGATGTAATTTCATCATGATTTTGGTTTGATATTTTATAAAATTTATATACAGTTATATATATATATATATATATATATATATATATTTTTTTTTTTTTTTTGAAAACAAGATTGATGAAAAAGAAATTTATTTTCAGTTTTTAATAAATTAGTATTTGGTTAAATAAAAAAGTTGAAACGCGTGGCAAAAGTTTATGAAAGTGTTTGTTATGAATTGATTGAACTTAAAATGTGTATGGAATGTAGGATAAGATTGAACAAAAATTTATTCATAGGAATTGGCAAAAACTAGCTTCTAGCCTTTTACGCGTTTTTCGAAATGAAAACGTGGGGTTGAGCTATTTGATGTCCACAGAGTCTGTGTTTTCAGGTAGGTGTGAGAATCAGACAGAGGTGTTTTTGGTTCTACTTCAATACCCTCTGTTTTTCTTTTCTTTTTTTTCTGCGAAATGTTTTATTTTTATTTTAGGGATATTAAATTACTGTGATAATAGAAAGAAAAAAAAAACATGAGGATCTGTTTAGTTTTATTTTCCATTTTTTAACTTACAAAATTTACTTTTTGTTTTTAAATATATATATGAAACCATTAAAACTTACTTTGTTTTTTGTATAAATATTTTAAAAATGATAAAGCTTACGATAATATAAAAGTTTGTATATTGAAAATGAAAAGAAGAAAATGAAAACATGAAATATAATCAGAAATAAACAGACGGGAAGCAAGATCAATCCTATCCTAAAATATTTCCGTTTAGTTTACGAAAGAAATAGGTTTAATGTTTTAGCTCCCTCTTTTTGTTCGTAATCTTAAGTAGATTTTTTTTTTTCCGTCGTCTCAATTTGATTATTTCTTTTGTAAAATTAAATCAAATAGGGATTTTCCGTCAAATTAAGAAGACGCTGTTAAGAATGGTGTTATGTGACATGCTGACAGTGTTTTTTTAAATGATGGAGCATTCAAAACGTGTCTCAATTGTATTTATTTTATTTTTGAATTAAAATATGAAGTTTACAAAGTGGAAATATAATATAAGTAAGGGCAAAGTTGGGAAATCAAATTAAATTAAGTATCCAAGCTTGCCACCTGGAAGCCCCTTTCTCACCCAAATTAGGGTTTCAGAATTGGGATTTGGAAGGCTTTCTTATGCCTCCTCTGCCTGCGCCGTGAAGTGTATTGCTGCCAATTGCCATGGAGATCTTTGTGCGGGAGAGAAAAATTTCTCCTTGGTTGCGTTTTGATTTTTGCAGGTGCTTCACGATTCTAATTATCTCTCGCGATGATGGTGGAAAACGAAGGGAATCATGCTCCTGAGTTTCCCCTCCTGAGTTTCCCCTCCTGAGTCTCGATCATGCTTGCGCGACTAGGATTCGCTGATTTGGGGATTTTTTCTGTGTTTTAGGGTTCCTCTGCCGTTTCTGGTTTTTCTGCGTTTTAGGTTGCAAGACAGTGGAGATCGAATCACGATTGGTGGCAGCCTAGCGAGTAGCTCACAAAGAGGCGCTGGTGTGTTTGGGTGGTCTCTGCAGCGGCATTGACGAGGTGGTCAAGTGAAGATGCTTCACAGTGGCGGTTGATTTGGGAATTTTCGCAGATTCAACTTTTTTTGTCAATTTTGCATCAGTTCACATACATCTTTTTTATGGTTTTTGATTTGGGAATTTTCGCAGGTTCTAATTTTGTCTCGCAGTGGTGAAAATGTTGGGCAAACTTGCGAATTGGTTCCTGCAATTTGCAGTTCTGTCTACGGTGGCTGCCATGGAAGCGTGATTTGGTTACCGGAGAAGATGAAGGATGACATTCCAAGAGCAATGTTTGGTGCTGCTAGTGCTTTTGGACCTTTCCATGTGTTCTATGAAATGAGATGACCACTTTGCCCTTATTTAAATTTTATTTTCCTTCTTTGCACTCCATTTTTTAATTCAAAAATTAAAAAAATACACTTCACACACGTTTTTAATGCCACATCATTTAAAAAGACACTGTTAACATGCCACGTAACACCCTCCTTAACGACGTCTTCTCAATTTGACGGAAAGTCCCTAATTGCTTCAATTTTACAAAAACAAGGACCCAATTGAGACGCCGAAAAAGAAAGGGACCTATTTGAGATTCCGGACGAAAATAGAGATCTACCGAGACATTAAACTAAAGAAATAAGAAAAACAAATAGTGCAGGATAAAAAAGCAAATATAAGGAAAATTGAATTTTATTTTCTATCTTTTTAAATTTAAATATTTTCTCTAACCAAAAAGTTTAAATGATAAATTATTTAACATTAATTAAAATTGATTATAAATAATACAAAACCATTTTAATAAGTATATGTATTATCAATTTTTTTCACTTATTTCTTTTAGTAATATGAGTATTCACTTAATATAAAATGAATGTGTATTGTAGGTGCTTAAGTACACCTCAAACATGATGATTAAGATATATTTTTGGCTAAGTATATGTTAACCTATTAAGTTGACATGTACTCAACCCACATATATTTAATCAGGATGAGATCATATCAGTTATAATGTTGGTCATGATAATCCACAATTAAACTAAGGATCAAATGGTTAACTCAAGATTAACATATAATTAGGTCATGTGGCATTGACCCATCTAGGTAAAGCTTAGGTAAAGATTCATGAATAGTAGTATAAATAGCGCAATCTACGAGATACACTGATTACGCTCATGTACCCGACTGACTTGAGCGTTATAGTATCGTCTACAAGCAACTCCTACTCGGTTAAGAAAGAAAGAGTATCCCTAAAGTTGGAAGCTTAAAGTATTTTGAGTGCTTGTTATAGTCTTTACATGAGATATCTCACCTTGTAAGAATATAATGTATTACCAGTTAATAAGTCGCTAATGATAAATAAATTGAGTTTTATACTTATGATTTTAAAAGTCATATAAATAACGATTTTTAATTAAGATAATATGTAAAACCTTTTACAATAATAATACACATGAACTAAGTTTCATTACTCACTTTTAATTGTGTTGAAAATTATTGATCTAATTTTGCACCTATTTGTCAAGTGGTGCAAAATCATTTTATAAAGAAGTAATATAAATTATCTTACATTATTTTTTACAAAATAGATCTTTAAAAAATTATTTTCTTATTTGAGTTGATAATATGTGAATAATATTACTTTTTGTATTATATATGACCAAGATACCTTCAAACTCGACAAAAGTTATCCTTGACTATGTACATGTTGGTCCACTAAGCTGACATATATTTGATCTCTACTTGTTCAACCTAATGACACCACGTTAACTACATTATTCTCAATCAGCTATGATAATTCGAGATTAACAGGTAATCAGGTCACGTGGCCCACGACCATCTAGGTAAGAGCTCATGAACAATATTATAAATAGCGCATTCTACGAGCAATGTTAATTACGTTAATTAATGATCACATTTATTGCTTACTAACGCACTTGGATGACTTGAGCGTCAGAATGTCTTCTGTAGGCATAACCCCTACCCAGGTTAAGAAGGACGAGTGCCCGAAGAAGAATGAGTACCCTTAGGAGTCAAGGACTTGAAGTGTTCAAATTGCTTTTGGAGTCTCCATAGAATATATTCGTCGTTCCCGTCGGCCATCTCCTTCTGTAGCAAATTAGCTCCCCTACACCCGAGCACCAAGGATTGACTTTGGAACTATATAAGTGCACGTTAAGGGATGGTCGACTCAACCTCCTCCACCATCTTCAACTTACTCTCCTTTAGGGTGTGTTTATTTTGGGGAGATGATTTTTGGGGAGAGTGAGTGGATGGATTTGAGGATAAATTTTTTGTTGTTTATTTGAGTGAATTTGGAGGTGAGTGAAAGTGAATTTGGAAGTAAAATTTGTAAAAATTAATGTATTATTATTATTATTGTGTTATTATTATTATTATTATTATTATTATTATTTATTATTATTATTATTATATATAAAAAAGCTCTCCATGTTTGCAGTTGCATCACCGACAACTTTCCATGTTTGAAGCTACATCAACAAAAACTATGGAATGAGATACACTAAACGAAGGACAAATAAGACATTTCCCTTAAAATCATCTTAAATTTGTGTAGATGCATAAAGATGGGAAAAAATACTTATGCCGTAAATCATCGCTTTTCATCGCTCATAAATCCACAAAAGCGAACATGAAAGTTGAGATAATTTTGTCTTTGTTAATATGCAGTAACAGTAAAATCTTCGCAAGTGAACAAACCTTTAAACATATTTGCACGCCTTTGCGCATGACAATGAGGGAGCTCTCCAAACCACGCAAGTCGGAAGTCATGCTCCTAGAACCGGAACTACCAGCTTGGCCAAGAAGCTCAACCCTTAGTTTTTTCCTATCCTTGTCGATGCCTCGCTGTTTGGGAGCACAATCCTTTTGGTTCCACTCTCGTGTCGATGTGTGTCCACTACTAGGCCTTTTATGTTAGGAACCATAGTCTCTCCAACCTTCTTCGTCTCCTTGACCAGTTGCTTCCTTAGTCTAGGGAACCATATCCTATTAGTCTCCATATTGACAACATGTTGGGCCATGTAACTTGCAAGCACCACAAAATTTTCATATTAGCTTAAAAATATTCAAGTAATAGGCTACTTTACACTTACAACGAAGGTCAATAACCTATTGAGAGGACAAATAAACAATGTCAATGCTTTTTGTTGGTAAGTTGCAAGGAAGCTTCTATAGGGTTCCAATTATCCTCCTATTCTTTTCGGACAAAATGTATTTTGGACACTCCTTACACTTAAAAAGGATTGTTTATCCAGTAGAATGAAAACTTTGACTTGTCAACAAAGCAAATTCCTAAGAACTCGGTATCTGATTGAGGAAAATGAGCCTCCTATTTATAACAATTACTCATGACCTTTAACCTTCGTGCCCATTTTCCTCAATCATCAGATCTGTCCAGATCTTAAGGCCAAGGGTTGCCAATCTGCCCCTTCCTAACATCAACTTATTTATTATGCAACACAACAACCTCACACCTCTTTGTCTCTCCTACCAACTCATATATGATATTTCATTATTACAACCTTTTCATTGTTACGCTTCTCAAGGCTAGGAGGACGACTAGTATACCTATAGGGCAACATAAGGCGACAATCGAGTATCGAAACCATGATCGGCAAGTTAAAGGGCAAAGATCGATTATTGATACTTATCTCTTCTTCACGCCTTATTACAACCCAAATTATAACATACAAAGAACCAATTATTATAAACATTGCAGTTCAATTTCCAAAGACTCTCAAACTACAGTGAATAACGAAATAATAATAACAAAGGTAATGCAATACCAAAACAGAGTAATAATGTAGAATAAGAGAATGTCCAGAAATTGCATTTCAATTCTCAATCACATAATCAAGTAATTATCAATTAATATCAGAAATAGAGCATCCACTCAAAATTATAAATTATACAGAAAATTGTATTTAATTGTTAATCATATATTCGAGCCTTGCACAACCGTACAAACGAGTTAACTCCCCACACTTGTGTCAGTCTCTCTCTCGCTGAAAAAGCCGATTCGAGCTTCACATTTCTCGCCCTCTGAAACCTACATTCACTCTCTGACTCACAACGACTCATACTCATGATGTCTTTTACGCTTCCTTAATTTATCACTCACTGAAACTCGAAAATGAACCTTAAAACCCGAAGAGGCTTGTTTCACAGTTTTTCACGGTTTTCTCCTCTCTTGTCCTCGTAATGTAGCCTTAGGTTCGAGTCCATAACCCTACACACCACACACAACATGTACACAACTTTACCACTATGTCAAGTCATTCATTTAGTTTAATATACCAATTAATACTTATTTAAGTTATTTATTTTTCGTATATAAAAAATATTACCGATTTATAAAACAATCAATCAATATTTTATGCCACATAGGCTTGTCGACAAGACCTTTACCCTACCGCAACAAGCTATGAATAATTAAACCCCATGATACTTGTATAAAATATTCCTCATCTTATAAACATACAATATTCTAATGACTAACTTATGCATAAAGGTCTACAAATATGCCTCTTTTGTGATGAATGTAGTTCCCGGGTCTTAAACAATATAATTTGGTTGGTAGACAAAATGGTCGACCACAACGTCCTGAGCTTTTCTGATGCATACTCAGGATACAACCAGATCCTCATGGCTAAAGCCGACAAGTTACAAACTGCATTCATCACAAAAGAGGCTAACTATTATTACAAAGTCATGCCCTTTGGCCTAGAAGTTGCTGGAGACACATACCAAAGACCTATAAATAGGATGTTCAAACACCTACTCTGCAAGAGCATTGATGTGTACATGGACGACATGGTGGTGAAGTACCCAACCCTAGCTCAACATTTGATGGACTTTCCTGAAGTGTTTTCAGCCCTACGGACTTATAACTTATGGTTAAACCTAGAGAAATTGTGTGTTCGGGGCGGCAAGGTCTTAGTTTCATCCTAACACATAAAGGGATAAAGGCAAACCCTAAAAAGTGGCAGTTAGTCATTGCCATGAGGATCCCCAAGAATCTTAAAGAGGTGCAATGACTCATAGGAAGGCTAACAACCATTTCTCTCTTATTTCCTTGCTTAGTAGACAAAACTCAACTTATGATAAAGCTACTAAAGAAGTCCACTAAGTTCGTCTAGGATTACCAATGCCAGGAGAAATTTGAGTAGCTTAAATAGGTCTTGACATCCCAACCCATCTTGTGTAAGTCAGATACTACCTAACCCCTCCTAGTCTATATCGCAGCCACTAAAGATGCAATAAGCGGTTCCCTTTTCTAAGAGATAAACAATGAGCAAAAACTGATCTACTTCAACAGCAGAACCCTTCAAGATGTTGAGACTAGATATCAGATGGTGTAAAAAGTATCTTTGTCCCTCATCTCCACAATGAGACGATTGTGACCTTATTTCCAAAGCCACATTGTTGTGGTTAAAATCGACTACCTAATTTAGAAGATTCTATTAAAACCATATCTAGTGGGAAGAATGTCATCATGGTCTGTGGAGTTATCAGAATTCTCTATCCGATATGAATACTACAAAGGAGGAATGTTTGACAGATTTCACTAGTGATTTATAAGGCGGTTGTGTACTTAATGATGAATGGTGTACCTTGTTCATTAACAGCTCCTCCAATCAAAAGGGAGCAGGACATAGTCCTTGAAGGACTTAATGATGTTCTAATAGAGAAATTATTGCATTTTGACTTCAACTCATAGATGAGGTTTATTATAAAGATATCATATTCAGCCTCACTTTGGCTAAAGAGGTAGGAGGAAGTAGAATCATATGTTGAACAAACTCCTAGCTTATAGTTGACCACCTCACAAGTGATTATCAGGTGAAGGATGCATTTTTACCGTAGTAATACCACCTCGTTAGAAACTTAATTAATACCTTTGATGAAGTCAAACTCGAACATATATCCCAGAGAGACAATATAAGAGTTGATGTACTCTCAAGCAGGCTAGCACTAAAAAGAATGCGAGATACAAGTCTTTACTACAATAGGTATTGTCGACATCATCCACCGATAGAATGGACAAGTGTATGCAGATCAATACTAAGAAAGCAACATGGATGACACTAGTGTTGTCAAAATGGGTTGAAACCCGTGACTCAACCCACCCACACGGGTTCAGACCAGATTGGGTTGAAAAAAAAATGTGAAATTTTGATGCGAGTTAATTCTGACTTGATTCACTAAGAATCCGACTCACCCGAATTGAACTCGTTGTGAGCTAGGTTGGTCATCAACCCATCATTTTTTTATTTTCTTTAATGAAATGAAATTAATTATTTATTCAATGAAACAAAAAACATTGCAACTCAAACCTTTATTATGCCTATGCAAAATTCTTTTTTATATCAATTGGTCCAATTATTATTGTTTCAATTTGATTGATCAAAGTAACCTATTATAAGAATATGGGAAGAAGAGGGTGAAAAAAAGTTGTTACCCAATAAGTCAACCCGTTTAATTCTTCAATTCGTGATGGGTCAAGCCGAGTTTAAATTTTTTTAGTTCGCTAATAATGAGTCAGGTTGGTTTAACTCACTATATGACCAACCCGTGATGAGTTGGGTTGGGTAGGATCGGATGATCCGTTTTGAAAGCACTATGACACCATATATTCTTTACCTTAAGACGGGAGGTACACCTGAAGGAGAAGACAAAAACTGGGTAAGGAAAACTGCTGGTGGGCGATGATATTTTTAGAAGAGGTTATAGTCCGTTTTTGCTTAAATGTATTATTACCTTGGAATAGACTAAATACGTAATACATGAAACACCAAAAAGTATCTATGGGTATCACTATAAAGCGAGAACCATAAAGACACAAATTCTGCGCCGGATACTTTAGTCGACTATTAAAAAATTGTGCTACTTATATTAAAAATTATATACCTTTTTATAAACATGAGAATCTCCTACACTAGGCAAAATGTACTAATTTGTATATTAATTTTCTTACATAAACTAATTAGTTATAAGTTATTTTTCTAAGTTCAATTAATAATACTACTAAAATGAAATGCACTACTGTCTTAAATTCTTTGACGGTGGCACGCATTGCTTGCTCTGACTTTTCACATACACATCATAATAATGTAATAATGTCAAGTAAAATTGTAGAAAAACATGTAAATTAATTAATTGATTGGTATTGCAATTCTTTGACGGTGGTACGCATTACTTGCTCTGACTTTTCACAACACATCATAATAATGTAATAATGTCAAGGAAAATTATAGAAAAACATGTAAATTAATTAATTAATTGGTATTGCAAAAAAAAAACAAAATGGACATTTTCATGTGGTGCATAATCATTATACACTTTCACCTTACATTTATTTATTTGTTGTGGATCACAACACATTGAAAATTAGTGTAACATTTTGGTTAAATTAGTAGATTGGTTCGTTAAATTTATGTTTGGACCAAAGTGTTAATTGGAATACATCCAAACATTACAAAGATGTGGTGAAAAGTCTATAATCATTATTAAATAAATTAAGCAGTAAATTAATCCAAATTTGACTAATTAATCAAGTTAAAATACTTAATTAAATAATTCAAAATTTTGGTTAAACGAGAATTATTAGGTGAGGTGCAACTTTAGAAGAGTAAGCGGAGATGATGGAGACATATATTACAAATTTTGTTTTTTCAAAAGCATAATACTTTAGTTAAAATAATGGAATGTGTTGGTTAAATTAGAATAATTATTGATTAAATTTAGCTATAAATTATTATGTCAGTTGTAACATATAATAAAAAAATCTAAATAATTAAAATTGATGTATAATACTTTTGTAGTATATATCTCTGAGGTCTCTTGAAAAAGAAAAATGAAGAGGCGTAATTTCTTTAGATCCTAATGTTACTTTTTTTTTAACCTAAGAAAAAGTTTGGAGGGTGTACCTTACACGACCATTATTGAAGAAAAACAGGACATCATTTGCAGACACCCCCAGCAAGATGCCATACCTTGTCAAGCTAACAAACCAATTAACAGGTTGGATTGAGAGTGAGTGAGCTAAAACAAGAAACTGTGTGCTTGGGACATTCATGCATTCACCATTTCTATTCTTTTACAACGTACAGTTACAGCACATGTTCTGACGAGGTTTAAGTTTGGCCGTTTTCTCTATTCATTGCCAAACAATGTCTTATTCTATTAAATTACGGGACCACCCCTCTGCATCTCTTCTATTTTTGTTCCAGCACCTGCCACCTCCTCTTACCTGTGTCTCTGATTGCTTGCTAAATTAATGTGCTATGGACTGTTCAGAGGCTCCTGTTCAATTCAACAGTATTGATCATGGAATTGAAAATGGAAGTAACACTGATGAAAAAACAAGTCTATCGATTTAAGTATGTTAATAAAGAAACATACTTAATAAAAAATATTATTTTAATGTGTTAGTATGATAACATACTTAAATTTTATATTTGTTAAATTTTTCAACAGACTTAAATTAATGTTTTTAAGTTTGTTAAATTTTTACTAAGCTTAAAGTTATCTTATAACTTCTACTATATTTCACATTTGCAGTGCCACACTAATTGCTAACTTTCTCTCTTATGTGATTTTTCTTTCTCTTTGTTTTTCCTTCAACGATTTGCTTCTTAGCGACTTCCAGCGGCGAACCAGTGACAATGACAACTTCAGGTGGTGTACCAGTGGCGACGTATCGATGGAACAACGTACCAGCGTTGTATTTTTTTTTTGGATCTGCAGTGATTCACGTTGTTTTCCTCCATCAGCGATTTGTGATTATTACTTTGCATATTATTGCTTAAATGTTTTTATATTGAAAATTAAAAAATTACTTAATTAATTTTGAAGATATTTTCAATTAAATTTTATTAAAAATTGTCATACTAAATATCTAAAATCTATATATTTTTTAGATGAGCTTTATTGTCAAATAAGATGATACAACTTTTAACTTTTGCAAAACTTGAACAATAATAAAAATTAAAATTCTAAAACATTAAATATCTTTCTAAATATCATTATTTTTATGTCTCTACATTGTTGAATTGACAATAAAAACTTTTTTATAAAGATAATTGATATTACAAAATCAAACGGTCATATCATGTTAATTGACAATAAAAACTTAATTAAAAAATATAACTTTTAGATGCTCAAAAGAACTAAAATATTATAAAAATTCAATTAAAAATGCTCAAATTTATGAAAAACTTAAAATTTAAGTAAATTACTATTTTTTCATGTAAAAACAGGTAAACAATCAATTACCATGCAAAATAAGAATGATATCACCACAGTAATAAAATCAAATGACAAAATATAAAAATTTAAAATACTCAATAAAATGTAAATATTTACTCAAATTTATCATAGACTTAAGATTTAATCAAGCAAGTAATAAATTTAATATTTACATTACATCACAAATCTCAAATAAAAGTAAATGTTTCATAAGTAGGACAACATATTAAGTCAGAACAATTTTTTTAATGATTATGACGTACCACTTTTATTGGTACCAAATAATGAAAAATGCGCACTAAACGTTACTAAAATACAAATTATTTGAAGTGGCCTTTCTTATTATTATAGATATCACAACTATCACTACCTTCCGTTTCTGAAATCCCCAAGGGGTTTAATAATCTGAACTGAATGGCTTGTATCTCTTGAGGTCAAGCAAGACACCTACCACCGAGCCAAGACCAGCCAGAATTGATACGATGAGGCAGACAGCACTCATCAACTGCAGCGAAATCCATGTCATACTCCATTTTGGAATCTTCTTTTGCAATATATACATCTCCACAGGAAAGTAGACAGTCAAAGGCCAAAATCCCAATGCACCAATCACTCCCAAAACGTCGTTGAAGAATGGAAGCAGCATTGATATAACAGTTGTTATGATCACAAAAACTGTCCTCCAGACTAGGCTAAATATGTTTTGATTGTAGGGTGGTAAACCAGGAACTGAAATTTTGAATTCCTTATCAATTTGGGGCCATCTTTTTGCTGTCTCCTTCTCGACAAAGGAAAAGAGGGGTTGGGCATACACTTGATATGCCCCCACAAGGTGAATTACGATAGCAGCATTAGCCATATCTACAAGCCAAAATAGTTTATGGTAACCAAATCCAGCAAGCAGGTTCCCAGGTGCTAAATCTCCAAAAGCAGCATATCCCATGCAGCCACAAAGCAAATAAAATGTTGTGGTCACTGCAATGCTTAACTTTGCAGCCTTTTTCATTGTTTTTACTTCGGATGGCAGAGATTTGATGGTATCCTGTGTAGTCAAAACATAATGCGTCAAATAGTTGGATAAAGCTCCTTGCACATCATGTATATTCACATATCTCCACACTTTGGAGCAAGAGGTGAAATAGGAGAGAAGAAAATGAAGTCAATCAGCTAAAAGCAAAAATTGCCTAATTGTGATGTTATATGGGTGTACATGTGATGTTATATATATAGTTACATGACAACATTCTATTTTGCTTTTCTTACAAGCACAGAAAAAATTATGTACCTGAATTTCAAGGAGAACGAAAGAATATGAATACGCGAAGGCTATGTTACCAAGAGCTTGAAAAACACCCCATACTTTTTGGGCCTCAGTCACAGCTTCAATGCTTATTCCAGTGAGGCTTCCCTTGATAGTTCCCGTTTCTATAACAAAAGATGCTAAATGTAAGAATCCATTTTACTTATAGGTCAATTATACAAAAATAAATCATGATTCTAAATTATTCCTCAACTATAGCTCCTAGAATTGATAAACTCTGCACATCTACATAGCTTCTTTAGCATATCTACATGAGCTTAAATTACACAACTATATGTTTTGATAAGTTCAAGAGAGACCCATATTGGAACCATAAAATGTTTTCTGCAATAAACCTATAATTGGAGGGGTTATGCGCCAAAAAATGTCGTCCAAGAATTGAAAAAAAAATACTATATTAAAGTGAAGTATATATATATAACCAACCCGTTATTTTGACAATTCCAAGAACGAGACCAATTATGGAATAGGTAAAAGACATGATTGCGGCCACTATTGAGAGCCACCACATGTTATGAAAATCAGGAATCTGAGAAAAGATAATTTGCATTGCCCCAAAACCGATCATATATGGGTTACTTGAAATATGACACGAGTTTTCTTCACCAGAGGAATGAACACAGTGAGACCTTTTAAGTGCCCTGTTAATCAAAACCAGTAAACTTGACATAAATCAATCAAACTATATATAATCCTATCAGTAGAAAGAAATACTGCAAAGTGCCAATGAAGTGAACGAACTATCATGCTGCCCGATTCAGCTGTGCAAAACAATTTTAATACACCCTAATAATATGTAAGTGTCATCAACAAAACTAATGTAACTTAACTTTATGGATTGAAATTTACTTAAGCATTGCTAACAAAATTTATTTCAAGATGGATGTGCATACTTGGAACAACGTATACATATGTAAAAATTCATTTTATTTTTTTTTTAAATTATTTTGGCATCTTTACTTAATTTTAAAAATGGCTAAACAAAGCAGAAAAATGTTTTAAATTTAAATAATTACAATGAAGTTGATTAAAAACCATTCCATTCTGATACACAATTAAATTAAAGATTATTTTTAATATTTTATTTTATTTTTATTACTTCTCTACATTAATTATTAAAAAGATCAATTTCTAAATCTGATGATTTCAAAGGCATACTCACATCATGCTAAGTGAAGCCGCAATTGTGTATCCTACTGCACTTCCGAAAAGATTCAAGTATTGAACAATCCCGCAAATCGTAACGCTCTGCCCACCTGAAAAATCAATCATAACGCATGTAATGAAACATCATAGTTCAATTTCAAAATGATAGTGATTGTTGATGTATATATACACAGAAATGTTAATTCACAGGAAAGTTACAAACTTGCAAATTTGAAAATTAGAACGAACAGTGCATGCTAATTTTGTCAAAAGGAAGTACTTTTGTTAGCAAAGTAGAAAACCACATCATATATTCTCGAATTCCGAAGCATATCGTACCTAGAATGGTGCTTACTGCGTCCATGAAAGTATAATTTCTCTTCCCAAACATTGGGTCACCAGTACGATAACAATCAGCTAGAAAGGATGAAGTATACAAAGTGACAATGCTGAATAAGACCATCACTGATGGACCAGCAATCCAACCCATCTGAGCTATTGCCCAAGCTAAGGAGAGCACCCCAGATCCTACCACAGCTGTAATAATGTGGGAGCTTGTAGTCCAAACATTCCCTGGCTCATGGAAAGGCATCAAATATAATCATTCTTTAAATCAAAGAAACAATCATAGTATAAACAAAAATGGTAAATTAATGTGTGTACCTGTTCGTTTAAGACGACCATCATCATCGTAGTATTCAGGGTCATTTTTTAAAGGCGCCCCATGTATGGAGTCCTCCTCGATGTCATAACCTCGACCTCGACGGCAAACAACCTTTGTTATTGAATCATTTTCTACCATCTTTGTCTAGATCTAAAGCAAAACAAATATAATTGAGAAACTAATTTATCAATCTTATTTTGTTTTTCCAATACTTATAGATAGCTGCATTCCCGAATCACATCAGACTATTAAGAGAGGCTGCTATAATACAACTATATGCATCAGGTTATCAGGTAACTTAAGTAATAATGGCATAGATAGGCTGTGGGATGAAAATAGAGGTATTTGTAGGAGCATAATTTAGGAATGGAATTACTATGCAAAATTTAGAAGGAAATGTAAAAATCTGAGCCAAAATTTTGCTACTACTATGACAGAGGATTAGAGGTTCTTACCAAAAAACCACATTAGTCAACATTACTCTCAAAAGACGGAAAATGTTTGAAGCTTAAACACACCATTTATAGAAAACAACCTAACTTTAGCACTCCATGTATGAAGGAATCCCCAAGTCTGTCTTACAGCAAAAATATTCAAGAATGTGAACCAAACAATTAAAAATACATGCTGGATTCTCTAATTTATGAATATAAATCCTACACTACATCTTAAAGCATCTAAGTTATAGAGTTAGTCACAGAGAATATGCGCCACACAAGTAACCTTGTTATGAGTCACATCCACACCTAAGTTGCAATACTGCCAAGTTATTTAACTCTACTTAACCTTTTATGCAGTAGTTACACACGTTACCCTCTTATATGTTCCTATTATATATTCTATTTAACCCTTGCATTTTCTATTGGGCCTGTTATATCCTCGTATTCTGTTAGGAACAGGGAGGTTGTCAATTGTTCTGTCTCAGTTAGAGTAGTCACAACAATATTTCAGATCCTTTGTTGTTGTAAATAATATGGTATGGTTAGGTAAGAAAAATAACACACACAATTCTAGTAAGTAAATATTACCGTGATTGGTAGGATGAATACCATACATTAATTATATTTTGAAAATATTGAGTATTACTTACAATTTTTATTGCCCTTCATACAAATTTATCATCGGGGCACTACTTAATTTCTTTTACAATTTAAATTATTTTCTTAGCATGCATGGATTTCAAAATTAGAATATTATAAAATATTTTGAAAGTACAAAACTAATACTTAGTAATTGTTTATAATTGGAAATATTAGATTTCAATTTTTTTATTATCATTTTATTCAAAATACATGTGAGAATGAAAAAATAATGCAAATTCTATATTTCGTTTAATTATTCTAAATACTTTATCTTTATTATTTTTTCAGATACTTTAATGAGTCGCTAGGAACATTTATTAAATTAGGTGAATATGTATATAAAATTATTTATAAATAGATATTATTAATAGTAATTAGCTAATTGAGCTTCATTGACCTCCATTAATTTAATATTTCAGAATTAATTCAAAATAATTACAAAAATCATTTAACAAAACTATTCAGTGCAAAATCATATTAACATGCCATGCAAAATAAAAAATAAAAATGGGTAAATGAAATTGAAAGTGATTGAAATGATGGAATAAATATATAGACTAGTTTTAAGTTAGGATTAAATGATGGAATAAATTTAATACAACAACTAATTCAGCGGTAAAGTATATTTGAAAAGTAGTTGATCAATATATAATTTTCTCAGGATCATGAAAGAATAATGAAAAATTTAAAAAAAAAAAACATCACAAACTTAGATTTACAAAAAAAAATTATAAATGAGGTTAAATTTAAGAATGTAATTATAAGTAAAATAATGTCATAATAGAAAATTTATATCAAAAAGTAATTATTATAGAGGAGGTTAAATTTAAGAATATAATTATAAGTGAAGTATATAATATCATAACAGATTAACTTTTTTTTTCCAAAAAGTAATTATTAATTCAATTGTGTAAAATAACCATAAATATTTATTTTAATTTGTTTAAAATAAAGAGTTATAAAATTTTAGTTTTACTTCAAAAAAAACTAGTCCTTCAATTCAAGAACCAACCAACCCAATGAACAGCAAATAAATAACCCAACTCCATCTAATAGAGTCAGCATATTAGCCTTTACATTCTTTCTACTTAATCCAAATACTAAACCAATAATTATTGTTTTTATTTTCTTAATAAAAACAGCTTTATTTTCCTTACTCCTTCTTATATGAATTGACCAACCCACTAACAGAAATACTAGTGGGAGAAAAAATAATCTCACCACTAAATATTCTTGTAATTTCAACCAACTACCTAAGATAACAAGTAAAAAGTCCTTCACAGTTTCAGCCCAAGGATAAAGAGAAATCTAGCTCAAAAAATCCTAAGCTTAACCTCACTAGTAGCATGTCCAAGTCTGATTAAGACCAGGTTTAAATAAACTTGAGCATAATCACTTACAAACAGAGAAAATAAGTATCTTTCACAAATTACCTTTAAAATCTGTTGGTACTAAAAATACAAAATCATTCAAACAAAGCCTTTTAGACGCTGCAATCAACCTTTTGAAAGTAAGTTCAAGAACAAGGTAGAGAAAGTGCGCAGCACGCAGCTTTTAAAACCAATGCTAACAAATTGAAAATAATAAATTTGAAATGCCCCAAATAAATGATAAAAAAATATAGGTTTCTCTGAATCTACTACTAAAAGAAAATAATGATAACTATTAAATAATAAATCAACCATTAAGATCATAATTAATTAATTTAACATTTTTTTACTTTATCACGGTGAATCTTCAAGCTATTTAAAACATAAACCAAAAAAAAAAACTGAAAAAACAACGAAGAGGGTCTGACCTAGAAGGTCGGTCGTGTCTCGTTGCTTTCCAGCAGTTCACGGCGGAGGGAAAAGGGCTTCGGTTGGATTGGATTTTACAGAGGGCGACTGTGGATATAAAAATTGCTTATATTACAATGATTGAGAATACAAACACATGATTAAGGTCAATCCAATCGAAGAAGTTAAATCAAAACCATGAAAACGAAATAGTATAAATTATCCCTAAAAGTATTCATATCATGCAACAGAATCAGTAACAGAAGAACACAACACACAAGGCATGACTATGAAGTTGAGAAGAAATTAAAAAGAAAAAACGAAGAGAAAAGAGATTAAAAATAGTCTACTTGGAAAGACTCTGTAGTGTAATGGGGAAAACAGAGAGAAATGCAGATTTGCAGTTCCTCTCTTCCCCTTTCTCTCTGCCGTGAACTCTGTCCAATGAGGCACACTTCGTCCTCTCTTGCTCAATAAAATACCTCTGCTTATCAACATAACTCTCTTTATTATCTCAACATTTTTTATTTAACTTTTTACTTTCACTGTAATATTAATATTAACAATAATATAATAAAAAAGAAAAAAACAGAACAGAATTTACTGTCATGACAAGTATGAATTAATTCTAATATAACATTGAACATACTTTACTATTGGAAAATGATACTTGAACAACCTGTTTTGACAACATTTAGACACTGGACGCGTGTCTAAATGTGACTGTGCACGTGGAATTGTTTTTTAAAATGAAAGAATGACGTGGAAATGAGAGAATTGGGGGCAGATTCAAATTGTAGGGTTATTTCGAAAATTTAAGATTGAAATGTTTTCAGAGAGAGAAGGTGGAGAACATTTCACGGAGCACCGAACCTTCGAACCTTCGAGCCAGCCACCACAACTCTCGCCGGATATCCGCCGCCCGTAGACGTTGTCGTTGCCGTTTTCGCTCCATCCAGTGCCGTCGTAGTGCCGTCGGTGTCCGTCGTCTTCCACCCAGCCAGGCAGTTCGGATTGCGGGTCGCCGCAGCTCCGGCGTCGGCAGACGAATCGAAGACGGCATCGTCTTCCCTCCGGCCTAGCCAACCAAGGGCGCATTTTGAGTATCGATTCCTCCCACCCGCTTCCTTCCCTGTGCCGGACCCTTGCAGTGGCCGCCGGAGCATCGCCGGAGTGTCGTCGAAGTGTCGCCGGACCCTTTCAAGGTATGGTTTAGTGTGGGTTGAAGTTGTGTAGAAGATTTAGTGCCACCGGTGGAACTATTCGCGAACCCTATTCACGATCCAACTTCAGAACATGATATCTTTGCAAGCTCTTTTCTTGCTTATTCAATGTTTGCTTTGTAAGTTCTTGTTAATTTAAGTTGATGATATTTTATGGACTTGCAAATCTCTTTTTCCAGTAAACCAACTTCCTTAAATTCTACTGATTCATTGGATGGTAGAAATACATAAATTTGTTGCAATATATGCTGTCTTTTATGGACGAATTTCTCATAAACTATGCTTAGAATATATGTTCATTAGATTTGATAGAGTATTGAGATCAAGTTCTTTAATTGCTTGAATAGACCCAAAACTATTTTTGTCGTTCTTGGATTTATTTTGTTAATTTGAGTTGACAAATCATGATACAATGATAATTTTGTTTCGGTTCTTACATGTTTTAATCACATCTATTGGTTTGAAATTCCACAGGAGACTAGAAATGAACAAATTATTTGAGGATGTGTCTTCGTTTGTAAATTGCCTTAGTCTTTCTTTGATGTAAGTTCTATCTTTTTTTATTTTACTTTTGGAACAATTTAGCATTATAGTTCTCTGGAAAGATCATATAACTTTTACCTAACAGATTGGTTATTGACTTAAAAATCTATACTAATGTATCTTACAAAAATTTAGTTGGTGTTATTCCCACAAGCAATAATTTTTCAAGATATTACCATCAATGTTTTGTTTCTATAGTTTTGTGTTGTCTTGCTAATCCGATTCTTCTGCATTTTCTATGTAAGTAAAAGATTTACAACATCTTAGTTCCTGTCTTCATTGAGATTGAAAATCATGGGCATTTTCCTACAATGTTGTTATTTATATTTTTTTTCCAAATTTCTCTCAGTTGCTCTATCTGTCGGCATGTTTAGTAGCATCCGTTAATTAACTCTCCATCCATCCGTTTATATAGCAGTAATAGATCATGTAACTGTAATCTATATTTGGAAGTTGGTATTGTTGCTTCTCCACCCATGTTGGTATCTAGAAATTTTGTGCACACTTACGAAAATTTGAAAAAGTAATCATAACTAGCTCAATGCTTTAAAATTTATGAATTTATAGTCATTAGAGATATCTTTGAGTCTACTGTCCAACCCAAAAAGAATTAACTCATTTGGAGTTATGTGGAGAGAGTTATAAGAAAATCAATCATCAAAGGTCATAGCTGAAAATACAGAAAAACGTGATTAAAATACTAGTCTTAAAAGTTTTACTGCAGCTAACTCTGTAATCTAAAATTTACGAGTCTTGTCTCTATAGAAAGATATTTGAGTCTAGATTCCAACAAAACAAGAATCATCTGATTTGGAATTCTGTGAAGAGAGTAATGAGTAAAATAGTGAGTAAAGGTCATAGCTGAAAATACTGAAAAACGTAATTAAAATGTCGATCTTAAAATTTGTACTGCAGTTGACTCTGTTGTCTAAAAGTTACGAGTCTGGTGTCCAAAGAAAGATCTCTGAGTCTAGATTCCAAAAGAATAAGAATCATTGCATTTGGAATTTTGTGGAAAGAGTAATGAGTAAAATAGTGAGTAAAGGTCATAGCTGAAAATACTTAAAAACGTAATTAAAATGTCGATCTTAAAATTTGTACTGCAGTTGACTCTCTTGTCTAAAAGTTACGAGTCTGGTGTCCAAAGAAAGATCTTTGAGTCTGGAATCCAATAAAACAAGAATCAATTCATTCGGAATTATGTGGAAAGAGTAATGAGTAAAATAGCGAGTAAAGGACATAACTGAAAATACTGAAAATAATTAGATTTATTGTTTCAGGCGAGAGAAGGTCAAACGCAAGAGAGTACAAGCAACAAAAGAATCTGGTAGCAAACCGCAAGATGCTATTAAGCAGAACCAACAATAGCCAGATATGACTGAACTCGCCAAGGGTCTCCCAAGTAATTGGCAGGTGTGTTTTCATTAACCTTTTTAATGTGCTCTTTACAACCATCATTGATGACAATCAAAATTTAACATTTTAAGTTCATGTAATTGAATTGTTCACCACAAAATACAATTACGCTTTGTTTGCTCTTATGGGACATTGTTTACATTGAACATCATTTTCATCCACCTTACCTTCTTTTGGTTTCAGCATTCCCAATTGGATCCATCAGACGTCTGATAGGTGAAAAGTTTACTTGTTTTTGTTGCTTATATTGTGTGGCTTTTGAGTAAGTTTTAGTGTTTATTCTCATGAAAAGTGTATAATTGTTGATATAAGTATAATTTTGACTGTTTAAATGTTTTTGATGCTTTTGTTGTTTATTTTGATGTAAAATAAGGATTGAATATCATAAAAGACTTGGACCAGGCCTAATGGACGATGTTTTGCCGAAAGTTTCGCGCCCGGGCGTGAGAAAAAGGGCTCTGGGCGTGATTTTACCGAGAGGGTCGCGCCCGGGCGCGAGATACAAAGGGGCCCCCGGGCGCCACTTAGAAGAATTGAGACGCTCGTCCAGCGTGAAGAGGACGCTCGTCCAGCGCGCAGAGGACGTTCGGCAGAGGACGCTCGTCCAGAGTGAGGACGCTCGTCCAGCGCTCGTCCAACGCTCGTCCAGGGACGCTCGTCCAGCAGAGGTCGCTCGTTCGGCAGAGGACGCTCGTCCAGAGTGAGGACGCTCGTCCAACGCTCGTCCAGCGCTCGTCCAGGGACGCTCGTCCAGCAGAGGTCGCTCGTCCAGCAGAGGACGCTCGTCAAGCAGGGGACGCTCGTCCAGAATAGGAGAGGACGCTCGTCCAGGGTCGCTCGTCCAGGGTCTCAACAACGTCCTTCATCTGAAACAAACTGAGCTCAATGCATTTCTAGAAGGCTTGTATCCAACGCCAACAAACCGAATAAACACTTCGTCCATACCGGTCATTCCACCGACCCCCATTGAAGACAACAAAATAAAGGACATACTAAGGAAGCTTGTTAATTCCTCATGCCAACGTTATCTTTCTCAACATTGTAACTCATCCATTGCTCCAAGTTAAGGTGCAAAGAAAGACTAATGTCTAAAGACAAACTTCCTATATCAATGGAAATTTTCTTTATTTAGTATAGTTGTTGTCAACACTCAATTTCGTCCGGGTTGATTAAATAAAATTTATTTTCATAAAAAAAGAAGAAGAAATAAATATAAAAAAAATACAAAAAAAATATATATATAATAACAAAAAATAAAAAAAAAGGAAAGAAGACGTCCGTCCCAAGCGCCCATCTAGCGCTCCAATTGTTGAGCGCTCGTCCCATACCGTTCGTTCATCTTCGCCTCAGTTTTAGGACGAGCGTTCGGTCTTCGTCTTGACGACTCGAGATTTTATCCAGACGTTCGGTCACTTACGTATTAGTGGCGTTCGTTCTTGTTATGGCTTTGTTCTCAGTTTGGCGGGCGTCCATGGTCACCGTTCGGTCTTATTTTTGGTTTAAGTCTTAAGCGTTCTACCGTTCGGCCATGCAGGTTTATCGTTCGTTCTTCAGTAACTGAGAGCGTTCGATTATTTTGTTTTAGTGAACGTTCGCTCTTCATCTGGACGTTTGGTCTTGGTTGTGTGATTGAGCGTTCGGTCTCTTTGTGATATCGTTCGTCATGTATGGTGTTGCGCTTAAGGACGAACGTTCGGTCTTGTACTGTGTGATTGAACGTTCGGTCTCTTTAAGGACGAACGCCCCGATCACTAAACCAAAACGAACGAACGCTCGAAATTGCATATGCTTTTAACGCTCGCTCTTGGTTCTGTGTTACTGATTGTGAGCGTTCGGTATGATTCAGACTGTGAGCGCTCGTTTATTTTATGAACGGTCGTTTGTTTGCATATTGACCGAACGTCCAAAACTGGCTGCATTTTAAATTGATGTGTCAGTGAAGATTCCCACCGTCGACTGCCGAAAATGTCTGCCATGTGAAAGCTGCAGACGATATGGGTTTCGCGATTAAAAAAAGGGGGGTGAAGCAGAGAATATTCCTGGCTAACACTTCCACTTGTCTTCCACGTGCACCCAGATGGAACCCCTGCTGATTCCGTCTGGCATCCCAAACGCGTGCAACGCCCTGCCTCCCACTTACCTTCAGCATCATTACCTTATTCGAAAAAAGGGAGGGATAAATGAAACGGAATCTCCAGCAAGGTCACCTGGGCATATTCAAACCGAACTCCACCACCAACATCATTATCCATTTTCACGGCATAATCCTTCAATCACCACCTCTGACCCCCGCCAAATACCGTGACCACTTCACTCATCAGCCACCAGGTTGCACCTCCACGGGACCACCAGGAACCCATCTTTGAGTCACAGCCGTCATCATCCCAAGCCCCCTCAGCCACCATTGCCATCCTCAATACTACCGTCTAGCTCCTTCATCACCATTGCACCACTGTAACTCTCCACCGTGACCAGTCCAACACCGTCATCATCTTCCTCGGAAACCTTCCACCCAAACCGCCAAGTTGCTGCCACCGTGCTCAGTCTAAAACACCAAAACCGAACGCTTAGGCTGAAACATCAAAGTTTGAATGGAACCATAAAACGCGTAGTATAACCTTACGTTCATGCACAAATTAAACTTAAGCATAAAACGCAAACCCAGAAACACAAACTTGAATGGAACCAGCGACTGAAAGCAAGCATGAACAATAAAATCCTACCATGGCAGCGTGAAAGAGATGATGAACAGTAAAACTTGCAGTACAATGAACAGTTAAAGCGTAAAATGAATAAGAAACTTGAGTGGAGAAACAGATTCAACTAGAAAATTTCAAAGAGACTCAGTTCAATACATGAAAATGGGAAAGAAACCAAACCCTAAACCTCCCCAAATGGGAAAGAAACCTAAACCTAAACCCCTCTTTTTCGTCCACCGAACAGTCGACACTCCGGCGGCACTCCGGCGATGCTCCGGCGGTTAATGCAAAGGTCCGGCACAGGGAGGGAAGCAGGTGGGACGAATCGAGACTCAGAACGCGCCCCTAGTTCGCTGGGTTGGAGGGAAGACGATGCCGCCTTCGTTTCGTTGGCCAACGTCGGAGCTGCGGCGACCGTGAATCGGAACCGGCTGGAGGGGTTGAATAGCTCCAACACGGCCTTCAACGTTGTCCGGCGGCATTCTGGCAAGCACTCCGTCGGACCTCTCTCTCTCTCGAATGCCCTTTCTCCAACTCTCTCGGCCTCTCTCTAGGTCACACTCTCCCTCTCAACCTTCGCGCTTCTCTCTCTACAATTCTTCCAAAAATGAATTTCAAATTTGAATTTGAAAGGCACGTCTTGAAAACCCTGCCCACCCCCTTTCCACGTCAGATTTCATTTTCAAATTGATTTTCTACGTGGACCACTCAAATTTAGACACGTGTGGCGTGTCTAAATGTTGTCAAAACAGGTTGTTCAAGTATCATTTTCCCAAAGAAAAATATGTAAATATAGAGTGTTATCAAACACGACGACCACAACGTCGGACGTTGCTCCAGGAGAGAAGCCGCCACTCGCCGCCACCGTCGTCGGCGCGTATAGCCCACGCACCTACCTCCGGTGAAACTCACTTGCCGCCACTGCCACAGACAGAGTCGTCAAAGCCTCCTGAGTCTGTTCCTAGAGTCGGTGACAACCCGTTTGGCCTATATTTGAGTAGATCTGAGTTTTAAGTTCTGCTCCTTTTTTTTCGGTGTGACCCACAGGCTGTCGTTGTCTCAAAAAAGGTCACCGGAGCCTCCTGGGCTTTGAAGTAAAAAATGAAAAAAGCAAGGTATGCCTCCTGAAGAAAGCATTGTATGGGCTTAAGCAATCCACTGGAGCATGGTTTGGAAGATTTACAAAAGCAATGGTTTCCTTGGGATACTAACAAAGCCAAGGAGATCACACTCTATTCATAAAGCACTCTTCTACAAGTAAACTCACTCTATTGTTTGTGTATGTAGATGATATGATTATTGTAGGAGATGATGAAATAGAAAAATTGGCATTAAAAGATAAATTGGCACCTCAATTTGAAATGAAAGACCTAGAAAAACTCAAATATTTTCTTGGAATAGAGGTTGCCTACTTCAAGAACGGAATTTTCATCTCCCAAAGGTAATATGTACTTGATATCCTCAAAGAAACACGAAAAGTAGGATGTAGAACCTCAACAGTTCCTCTAAAACAGAATCACAAAATTGGAAGTGAAGAAAGTGCTCCTGTAGAGAAGTTCGATTGGTAGGAAAATTGATTTATCTATCACACACAAGACCTTGTGTGACATCCCAAAAATACAGTCATAACTATAAATTCAGAAAAATCACATTTAATAATAATCTCAAACAGTTTTTCCACTAAAAATTAAAAACGAACGAATGACCAAGGACGAACGTCCTTGAGTACAGTACAACATTAAGGGACGAGCGTGCACAACTGCACGTCCACACAAGAGTTACAAGAAATAAAACCGAACGTACAAGAAAATCTGACCGAACGGTTTACAGAAAACAATTACCGAACGGTCGAAATCAACTTAAATGAAAACTAGAGGTGGTCGGACGACCACTCACGCCAACAACTAACTAGCCGAGCGTCTCACTGCTCGGTCTTCACTTCAACATCAACCAGGTTCTCTTCATTCAGCGCCTCTTCCAAACGTTCGTCTCCCTCTGCTCACATCCACACGGATGATCATCGCAATGACAAGACGGACGTACAAGAACAATTGACAACACAAGGAAAACGAAAGGGTAAGCTTACATAATTTAACTCATGCATCAACATACAATTTCAGGTAAACAATTCAACATACATGCATATCTCAACATACACATTCATTACATAACAACCAACTTCAACGTACTCACTAAATAAAACTCAACACGACTGACTGTCCGGACTGTATGAAATCTGTGTAGCTTCGGTGTTCGTGCACCCGGGTGATGTAGTAACTGGAACTCTCATCAGCTGCCACCCGAGGTTAGTCCTATCTGTCCAAATAATCACCAGGACTAGGACCTCCTGCCGTTCCCACACATGACGTACCCTCTCTACGTGAGTACGAGTACTCACGGAACATCAGGATGAACTACCTGCTAAGCTTACCACATTCATACATTACAAATCTTAATAATCAAGTTCTGAGTCGTTCCTCCTTGGAACGCTCTTTCAAAAGTCACAACATTTCCATTCATCTCATATACACTTCATCATTTACTATTCGTCCTCATTTACTATTCATCATCATTTACTATTCATCATCATTTACTATTCATCATGTACTGTTCATTATAATCATGTACCGAACGTCCCAACCCAAGGAGACCGAGAACGAACGCAGTGAACGAAACCAAGAGAACGCTCGTTCGTATTAAAGTACGAACGGCAGAAAAACAACTAAGTTCGGAAAATGGCCAAGTATGATGCTGTTCATTTGGACGAACGCTATTTTATGGGAAAAGAGAACGAGCGCTCAAAATGATACCGAGCACTATTCGGACGAACGCTCAGTTGGAGACCGAGCACTATTAGGACGAACGCTCGAGGCCGAGCACTACTTGGACGAACGCTCGAGGCCGAGCACTATTTGGACGAACGGTCGAGGCCGAGCGATATTTGGACGAACGCTCAGTTGGAGACCGAGCACTATTAGGACGAACGCTCGAGGCAGAGCACTATTTGGACGAACGATCGAGGACGAGCACTATTTGGACGAACGCTCAGTTGGAGACCGAGCACCATTTGGACGAACGCTCGAGGCCGAGCACTATTTGGACGAACGCTCAGTTGGAGACCGACACTACTAGGGCGAACGCTCGAGGCCGAGCACTATTTGGACGAACGCTCGAGGCCGAGCACTATTTGGACGAACGCTCAGGTTGAGACCGAGCACTATTAGGACGAACGCTCGAGGCCGAGCACTATTTGGACGAACGCTCAGTTGGAGACCGAGCCTCATTTATAACGAACGCTCGGTATGAAACCGAACGACACTTTGAGCGTACGTTCAGTGTAAGACCGAACGCTCCAGTGACTCAGATTAATAAATCTTGAAAATAAACTAAGAGAATTTTTGGAGAAGTAATACGAACGGGAAAATGCACTGTTACATATACATATACAAGTACAAAAAGAGAGAATTTATCAAACGTAAAAGATTCAACAGGACTAAACCGAACGCTCAAACAGTGAGGACGTTCGTCCTCGACCAGGATTCTTCCCAGATGACAGAATCCCATTTCAATGATTTTTGCCAACAAAACCGAACGGTCAATGACCGTTCAGAACGAACGCACAACATCTCAGGGAAGGTGCAGAAGTGCCTAAAACTCATTTTTTTTTAAATGGTGACCCCTGTTCATCTGACTGAGTATCTGTGTTGGACTTTCTGTACATATTGGCTAACTCTCTCGGGTAATCGTTTACAGGGGTGCTGTAAACGATTACCAGACCCTTTTCTTTTCACCACTCTCAGTCATATATCATTCTCATTCCATAAAAACGAACGTTCAACATAAATCAAACATAACAGCTTCATATAATCAAAATAACGAACGTTCATGCAAATCACCCCAGAAACATCATACAGTAAAATAACGGACGTTCATACCATCATTTCATACATCATGCATTACTTTCATGCAGCCAAATAACGAACGTTCAAATAGCATACATCAAACCAGTTAAATTAAATAAGCTTCCCTTACCCGGAAATGGACGAACGTTCACAGACGCACACACCGACGCTTCTCCACTCAAATTCCACTAACCAGCGCTCGTTAATCCACTGTACGAGCGAACGAACCCCAACACCAAACTCAGAATCACGCTAGAGATTCACTAACCGAACGTTCTTCTCTGGAAGCTCTTGTCGCCGAGCGTCCTTCCACGTTGCCGGAATCCAGAATTGGAGGGGATGAAACAGTGGTTTCTTAGAGAGAGAGAGAATGCAGAGAGCAAGGGAAGAGAAGGAATTCTCAGAAATGAAGCAAAGAGATGCGTGAAGGGAGGAGTGGAGAATAAGTTCAAAAATCTCAGATTTGCTTTCTTCTCCGCCAGCGCACGTCCGCACTCGCCAGCGCACGTCCGCACTCCGCCAGCGCACCCCACGACGCCTCTGCCAGCCCATACCGGACGGTCGACCATTCTACAATTGCCACGCGTCTTCCACTACCGTCGACGCACGTTCTTCCTGACTGCCCATGCCGGTCGTCCCTTCTGCAGCGCACGTTCGCACCATGCCAGTCAGCTTTCCACCAACATTCCTGACTCACCTCCATGTGCAGCACCAGGCGTTCCGTTAGTGGCTGTCAGGCGCTGCTGTCGCCCATGTGCCCTGCTGGTGTGGCGCGTCCTCCTGCTGCCACGTGGACGCCACGTGGACGCACGTTTTCCGAGGCCTGACATTCCCCTCAACTACAAAAATTTTCGTCCTCGAAAATTAGGACTGAGTCTCGAACAGATGGGGATACAAATCCTTAATGGCATCTTCCACTTCCCACGTAGAGTCGCCCGTCTTCTCGTCCCAGATGACTTTCACCAGTCTGACTGCTTTCCTCTTGTAGTACTTGGTGTCGCTATCTTCAATGCGTATCGGCTGCATTTCCAACGTACGATCTTGACGAAGACGAATATTCTCCAACTCCAATACATGAGAAGGATCGGATACGTACTTACGGAGTTGAGAAACGTGAAAGACTGGGTGCAAGTTTGATAACTGAGGCGGCAAGGACAACTCGTACGCAACTGGCCCAATCTTCCTCAAGATTTGATAAGGTCCAATGAACTTGGGAGACAACTTCTTTGGTCGGATGGCTCTCCCTACACCAGTGGTCGGATGTAGTCTAAGGAAGACATGATCTCCTGCATCGAACTCCAAGGGTCTTCTCCTCTTGTCAGCATAAGATTTCTGTCGACTCCTGGACGTCTTTAACCTCTCTTGAATCAGCTTCACCTTCTCAGTGGTCTGCTGAATGAGCTCTGGTCCTGTTAACACCTTTTCCCCTTCCTGAAACCAACACAAAGGTGTTCGACATTTCCTTCCATATAGAGCTTCAAAAGGAGCCATTCCTATACTGGCTTGAAAACTGTTGTTGTATGTGAACTCCACTAAAGGCAAGACTTCATCCCAGACGCCCATGTGATCTAGGACACACGCCCTCAATAAGTCTTCAAGCGTCTGAATGGTTCTCTCGGACTGACCGTCTGTCTGAGGATGATAGGCTGAACTCATTTGAAGTTTACTACCGAGCTCACTTTGTAATGATCGCCAGAACCGAGAAGTAAACCTCGTGTCTCGGTCTGAAACAATGCTGGATGGAACTCCATGTAGGCGAACAATTTCTTGGATATAAAGCTTAGCCAGGTTCGTCATTGACATCTTCAGGTTGACTGCTAGGAAATGAGCACTCTTCGTCAGTCGATCCACAATTACCCATACAGAATCATGATTTCTGACCGTTCGAGGTAAGTGAGTCACGAAGTCCATTGCAATGCTGCCCCACTTCCATTCTGGAATCTCTAACTGCTGAAGTAGACCACCTGGCCTTTGATGTTCAGCCTTGGCTCGCTGGCACGTTAAACAAGATGCCACAAAACGTGCGACATCACTTTTCATTCCCGGCCACCAGAATGAGCTCCTGAGGTCTTGATACATCTTAGTCATACCAGGGTGTATGCTAAGGCGGCTGTGATGTCCTTCCTCAAGAATGATTCTTTTCAACTCGCCATCATTCGGAATGCACGTTCTATCCATGTAGCGTAGAAGACCATCAGTTCCAGTGTTAAACTCCTTGGCCTGATCTGTATCGAGTGCGTTCAATATCTTCACCAACTCTTCATCTTCTCGCTGCTTCTTTCTGATCCGGTCGTATACATCACTGGAGATTCTAAGAGTACAGCATTTAATCACATTCGGTTCCAAGTCAAACTGTAACTTTAGATCTCTAAAACTTTCTACCAAACTCAACTCCTGGACCATCATAGAGGAGACGTGAACCACCTTTCTGCTTAAGGCATCTGCTACCACATTTGCTTTTCCCGGATGGTAGAGTAGTTCAAAGTCGTAATCCTTCAAGAACTCTAGCCAACGTCTCTGTCTCATATTCAGCTCCTTCTGATCAAACAGATACTTGAGACTCTTGTGATCACTGAACACTTGGAATGTCGATCCATACAAGTAGTGTCTCAAGATTTTCAAGGCAAAGACGACTGCTGCTAATTCCAGGTCGTGAGTTGGGTAGTTCTTCTCATGAACCTTCAGTTGTCGAGATGCATACGCAACCACTCTCTTTTCTTGCATGAGTACACAACCTAAACCCTGATGAGACGCGTCACAATATACTACGAAGAGTTTAGCCGTGTCAGGAATGACCAATACCGGGGCGCTCGTTAACTTATTCTTCAATTCCTGGAAACTTCCTTCACACCGATCGGTCCAAGCGAACGGTTGATCTTTTCTGGTCAGCTGAGTCAACGGAGCTACTATCTTGGAAAACCCTTTAATGAACCGTCTATAGTAGCCCGCGAGTCCCACAAAGCTACGAACTTCAGTTACCGAACGTGGACTCTCCCACTCCAATACTGCTCTTACTTTTGCCGGATCCACTGATATTCCTCCAGCTGAAACCATGTGTCCCAAGAACTGCACTTCCTTCATCCAAAATTCACATTTAGAGAATTTGGCGTACAACTCCTTTTTTCTTAGTACGCCCAGAACAGTCCTCAAATGATCCTCATGTTCTTCATAGCTCTTGGAGTAGACCAAAATATCATCAATGAATACAACCACGAACTTGTCTAGATACGGCCTGAAGATACGATTCATGTAGTCCATAAATATTGCTGGGGCGTTTGTCACACCGAATGGCATCACTACATACTCGTAGTGTCCATAACGAGATCGGAAGGCCGTCTTCTGGATGTCTTCTTCCTTTACCCGAATCTGATGGTATCCCGACCGTAAATCAATCTTCGAGAATATGGTCGCGCCATGTAATTGATCCAGTAGGTCGTCTATCCGAGGCAAAGGATACTTGTTCTTGATAGTCAGCTTGTTTAACTGCCTGTAATCAATGCAGAGACGAGAACTGCCATCCTTCTTCTTCACTAAGAGTACTGGCGCTCCCCAAGGTGATGCGCTTGGTCTGATAAACTGCTTGTCCATTAACTCTTCTATCTGTTCCTTGAGTTCAGCTAACTCTGCTGGCGACATCCGATATGGTGCAATAGAGATAGGTCCAGCATTCGACACTAGGTCGATAGTAAATTCTACCTCGCGTGGAGGAGGTAATCCAGGCACTTCATCAGGAAATACATCAGGGAATTCATCCACAACTGATCGTTCTCCACTCGACTTACTGGACGATCGCTCATGATTCAAACCTTCAAGTCGTTCGTCCGAATGCGTCATGATCAGAAAACAACTAGCACCATCCACGATGTCTTCCTTTAGCTGACCGAGCGTCACTGATAGCTCTACTTCATACTCGTCCGGAAATACCAATTCCTTTGCACCACAGTCAATAAGAATGCGATTGGCAGCCAACCAAACCATTCCTAGGATCACTTCTAAATCCTTTAGGGGTAGGCAGATGAGGTTTACCTTATAGTTACGTCCTTCAACCTCTATAGGACATTTGACACATACAGTAGACGTTCTAACCTCACCCGCTGCTGGGGTTGATACTACCAAGTCGAACTGCATCTCGCGTTCGGCTAATCCCAATTTCTCAACACACGCCTTCGAAATGAAGGAGTGTGTTGCCCCCGAATCATACAGCACACAAACAGGCATTCCATGTAATAAGCAAGTACCAATGACAAGCGTACCTGAACTGGCAGCTTCGGCGCCTGTTATAGCATAAACACGACCAACCGCTTGTGCTCTTCCACCCCGATCCTGTTGCATCCTCCCGGCATTTGGCGGCCTCATTACTGCACGTCTGCCCATATTACACTCGTGCTCCATGTGACCATTTCTTCTGTAGCGAGTACAGTATTTTGCTCCCTCCAACAAAGGACACGACGATCGATAGTGTGGTCCTCCACACTTAAAACATCTGACTGATCCATGTTGTCCAGACTGTCCGGCAACAACCACAGCCTGAGAATTTGATGGTTGTGCTGGACGAGCATACGGCAACCTGTTCCGATTCATATTCGGCCTGGACATGATTGGCCCTCTAGTTGGTTGTTGCTGCTTCTTCAGTCGTTCTGCTTCAGCCACATTTTTCTCTAACACTTTTGCTCTCTCAATCATAGCAGGAAAAGACTTAATGCAGAGGCTGGATATCAATACCTTAAGATCACTCCTCAGTCCATTTTCAAACTTCCTGCACTGCCACACTTCACTGGCGGCAAGGGTATTAAAGCGAACCAGATGTTTGAACCTGTTGGTGTACTCAGAAACAGTCATGTTACCTTGCACCAACTGGAGAAATTCCACTTCTTTGCCGAAACGAACACTATCCGGAAAATACTCCTCATAAAACTTTTCCTTGAAGACTTTCCAGGAAATAGGGCTGTGAGATTCTGTTAGCAACATCTTCGCAGTCGACCACCAATGACTGGCCTCTCCAGTCAATAAATATTCAGTGAATGCCATTCTTCTATCGTTCAGACATTCCTTGGCATCATAGATCTGTTCTATGTCCCTTATCCACTGATCAGCTCCGTCAGGAGGGCACTTCCCATCGAACCTCGCAGGGCGATGCTGCAAAAAGCTCTCCAAAGTCCACTCAACTTGATGAGTAGCATTCGAAGCAGATGCTCCCGGCGTACCCCTAGTAGCTGCAAGAATCTCCATTAGTTGTCTCTGAGTCATTTCAGAATTGGCGCGAGCAGCTTCGAGATTTTGTGAATTAGTCGCGTTCTGCTGCATCAGAACAGCATTCTGCTCTTGTAGCTTCTCGATCACAGATTCCAACAGCCTCGTGTTATTGGGCACATCATGCTCATTGGTCTGTGGTGGAGGAGGAGGAGGAAGTCTAGGTGCCATTGGTTCTCTGGAAAGTAGAGGAAATGATCGTTAGATAAGTTCAAAGAGTCTATATTACTCAATAGACGAATGTCGAGCACACAGCAAAACATGCATGGTGCACTCACAACCTACCATGTCCTTAAAAGAACAAAACTGCTCTGATACCACTAATGTGACATCCCAAAAATACAGTCATAACTATAAATTCAGAAAAATCACATTTAATAATAATCTCAAACAGTTTTTCCACTAAAAATTAAAAACGAACGAATGACCAAGGACGAACGTCCTTGAGTACAGTACAACATTAAGGGACGAGCGTGCACAACTGCACGTCCACACAAGAGTTACAAGAAATAAAACCGAACGTACAAGAAAATCTGACCGAACGGTTTACAGAAAACAATTACCGAACGGTCGAAATCAACTTAAATGAAAACTAGAGGTGGTCGGACGACCACTCACGCCAACAACTAACTAGCCGAGCGTCTCACTGCTCGGTCTTCACTTCAACATCAACCAGGTTCTCTTCATTCAGCGCCTCTTCCAAACGTTCGTCTCCCTCTGCTCACATCCACACGGATGATCATCGCAATGACAAGACGGACGTACAAGAACAATTGACAACACAAGGAAAACGAAAGGGTAAGCTTACGTAATTTAACTCATGCATCAACATACAATTTCAGGTAAACAATTCAACATACATGCATATCTCAACATACACATTCATTACATAACAACCAACTTCAACGTACTCACTAAATAAAACTCAACACGACTGACTGTCCGGACTGTATGAAATCTGTGTAGCTTCGGTGTTCGTGCACCCGGGTGATGTAGTAACTGGAACTCTCATCAGCTGCCACCCGAGGTTAGTCCTATCTGTCCAAATAATCACCAGGACTAGGATCTCCTGCCGTTCCCACACATGACGTACCCTCTCTACGTGAGGACGAGTACTCACGGAACATCAGGATGAACTACCGGCTAAGCTTACCACATTCATACATTACAAATCTTAATAATCAAGTTCTGAGTCGTTCCTCCTTGGAACGCTCTTTCAAAAGTCACAACATTTCCATTCATCTCATATACACTTCATCATTTACTATTCGTCCTCATTTACTATTCATCATCATTTACTATTCATCATCATTTACTATTCATCATGTACTGTTCATTAATATCATGTACCGAACGTCCCAACCCAAGGAGACCGAGAACGAACGCAGTGAACGAAACCAAGAGAACGCTCGTTCGTATTAAAGTACGAACGGCAGAAAAACAACTAAGTTCGGAAAATGGCCAAGTATGATGCTGTTCATTTGGACGAACGCTATTTTATGGGAAAAGAGAACGAGCGCTCAAAATGATACCGAGCACTATTCGGACGAACGCTCAGTTGGAGACCGAGCACTATTAGGACGAACGCTCGAGGCCGAGCACTATTTGGACGAACGCTTGAGGCCGAGCACTATTTGGACGAACGCTCGAGGCCGAGCACTATTTGGACGAACGCTCGAGGCCGAGCACTATTTGGACGAACGCTCAGTTGGAGACCGAGCACTATTAGGACGAACGCTCGAGGCCGAGCACTATTTGGACGAACGCTCGAGGCCGAGCACTATTTGGACGAACGCTCGAGGCCGAGCACTATTAGGACGAACGCTCAGTTGGAGACCGAGCACTATTAGGACGAACGCTCGAGGCTGAGCACTATTTGGACGAACGCTCGAGGCCGAGCACTATTTGGACGAACGCTCAGTTGGAGACCGAGCCTCATTTATAACGAACGCTCGGTATGAAACCGAACGACACTTTGAGCGTACGTTCAGTGTAAGACCGAACGCTCCAGTGACTCAGATTAATAAATCTTGAAAATAAACTAAGAGAATTTTTGGAGAAGTAATACGAACGGGAAAATGCACTGTTACATATACATATACAAGTACAAAAAGAGAGAATTTATCAAACGTACAAGATTCAACAGGACTAAACCGAACGCTCAAACAGTGAGGACGTTCGTCCTCGACCAGGATTCTACCCAGATGACAGAATCCCATTTCAATGATTTTTGCCAACAAAACCGAACGGTCAATGACCGTTCAGAACGAACGCACAACATCTCAGGGAAGGTGCAGAAGTGCCTAAAACTCATTTTTTTTAAATGGTGACCCCTGTTCATCTGACTGAGTATCTGTGTTGGACTTTCTGTACATATTGGCTAACTCTCTCGGGTAATCGTTTAGAGGGGTGCTGTAAACGATTACCAGACCCTTTTCTTTTCACCACTCTCAGTCATATATCATTCTCATTCCATAAAAACGAACGTTCAACATAAATCAAACATAACAGCTTCATATAATCAAAATAACGAACGTTCATGCAAATCACCCCAGAAACATCATACAGTAAAATAACGGACGTTCATACCATCATTTCATACATCATGCATTACTTTCATGCAGCCAAATAACGAACGTTCAAATAGCATACATCAAACCAGTTAAATTAAATAAGCTTCCCTTACCCGGAAATGGACGAACGTTCACATACGCACACACCGACGCTTCTCCACTCAAATTCCACTAACCAGCGCTCGTTAATCCACTGTACGAGCGAACGAACCCCAACACCAAACTCAGAATCACGCTAGAGATTCACTAACCGAACGTTCTTCTCTGGAAGCTCTTGTCGCCGAGCGTCCTTCCACGTTGCCGGAATCCAGAATTGGAGGGGATGAAACAGTGGTTTCTTAGAGAGAGAGAGAATGCAGAGAGCAAGGGAAGAGAAGGAATTCTCAGAAATGAAGCAAAGAGATGCGTGAAGGGAGGAGTGGAGAATAAGTTCAAAAATCTCAGATTTGCTTTCTTCTCCGCCAGCGCACGTCCGCACTCCGCCAGCGCACCCCACGACGCCTCTGCCAGCCCATATCGGACGGTCGACCATTCTACAGTTGCCACGCGTCTTCCACTACCATCGACGCACGTTCTTCCTGACTGCCCATGCCGGTCGTCCCTTCTGCAGCGCACGTTCGCACCATGCCAGTCAGCTTTCCACCAACATTCCTGACTCACCTCCATGTGCAGCACCAGGCGTTCCGTTAGTGGCTGTCAGGCGCTGTTGTCGCCCATGTGCCCTGCTGGTGTGGCGCGTCCTCCTGCTGCCACGTGGACGCCACGTGGACGCACGTTTTCCGAGGCCTGACACCTTGCTTATGCAATTAGTGTAGTGAGCTAATTTATGCATGATCCAAGAGAGAGACAGATGCAAGCAATTGACAAAAATCTCCAATACTTGAAGTCAAGTCCAGGAAAAGGGTTATTATTCAAAAGGGAAGACATTGACTATGAAGATATATACTGATGTATGCAGCTTTTATTACTGACAGAAAATATACTTCTAGGTATTGTGTGCTTCTTGGAGATTGTCTGGTAACATGAAGAAGAAAAAAGCAAGATAGAGTATCCCGTTCTAGTACAGAAGCTGAATTTCAAGCTCTTGTTCAAGGAATGTGTGAAGAACTCTGGATGAAAATCATTTTGGATGATCTTGAAGTCAAAGTGGAGAACCCGGTGCAATTACATTATGACAATAAGTCTGCCATGAGCATAGCCCATAATCCAATACAATGTGACAAAACCAAAAACCAAAGACATTGAGATTGACAGACATTTCATCAAAAATAATCTTGACAGAGGCTTTCTAATTACAACTCATGTTCCTACATAACTTCAAATAGCATATATTTTTACAAAAGGGCTTCTTCGAGTAGATTTCAAGATTTTTTAGACAAGTTAGAAATGATTAATATTCATTTATCAACTACAGAGGGAGTGTCGTAATTAGAGAAAGAATCTTTCTAATTAAAGAAAATAGACGTATAATCTTCTATTTTGTTTTGTTTCCCTAGTTTCCCTATTTCCCTTTTTAAGAAAATTAGATTGTTACAAATAAAGGAAATGAGAATGTATTATTCATGATTAAGAATAATCAAATCAGTCCTATTTTCTACTTATACCAAATCAAGGTTATCAAACGCGAGTTAACTCGTTAACAAATACGAGTTTGCGTTTCCAGTACTGGCTTCCGAGTTAACTCGGAAGCAATCTCGGTTTTCGAGTAAACTCGTGATTTTTGTGTTTTGGGCTTTATTTTAGGATTTCGAGGTTTTCTTAACTTATATACCTGTATATAAATATACTAAAAGTTTATGTAAACACTTGAGTCAGATAAGATTGTCTTGGTTCTTAGATTAAAACTTTAATTTTTATCAAAGATTAATATTTGTGGCAAATCTTCACTTGACTTATCAATTTGCTAGATTGTGGCGCCCCATATCTGTCTTATTTCGCATTCTTTAATCCCCATACTTTTTCCTGGACAAGATCGTATCATCAAACGAGTTTGCATTTCCAGTCCTAGCTTCTGAGTTAACTCAGTGGAATTGTAACTAAACTTCGTGGGATCGGTTAGAATAATACATAATAAACTTCGTGGGTTCGTTCATTGTAGCTCGCTCAAAATGGTGTTCGCGCTCGCTCAAATTGGTGCTCGGTCTCACACTGAGCGTTCGTCCAAAATGGTGCTCGGATTGAACTGAGCGTTCGTCCTAGTGATGCTAGGTTTTGAACTCAGCGTTCGTCCAAAATGGTGCTCGGTTTTGAACTGAGCGTTCGTCCAAATGGTGCTCGGTTTTGATTTGAGCGTTCGTCCTAAAGGGTGTTCGGTTTTATACTGAACGCTCGTCCTAATGGTGCTCGGTTTTGAACTGATCGCTCGTCCTAAAATGGGGCTCGGTATTATACTGAGCGCTCGCTCTAAATGGTGTTCGGTTTTTATTGAAATAGCGTACGTCCAACTTCAGATTTACCACGTTCGGTTATTGATTCATTAGCGTCCGTTCATTCAACTGATTCTCAAGGTAATTAACGTTCGTCCAAATGAACAGTATATTTTTCAGCCATTCGCGAACGTAATTGTAACTCTGCCGTTCGTACTCTAATTCGAACGAGCGTCTTTTTGGGTCTCGCTCACAGCGTTCGTCCTCGGTCTTATTGTTGACAGAACGTTCGTTTTTTTTGGTTTCCCTATGAATGATTAAAATGATTATGGAATGATGAATAGTGAATGATGTACAGTTTATGAGAATGAAATAAAAGTATGAATATTGAACGAGCGTTCCGGGGAGGAATGACTCTTTGATGATTATGAGAATTTGTAAAGTATGACCGTGGCCAGACTTAGCAGGCGATTCGATCCTGATATTCCGTGACTACTCGTCCTCACATAGAGGGGGTATGTCATGCAGGGGAATGGCAGGAGGTCCCCGTCACATAACAGTAATTTGGATGGAACCATCACATAACAGTAATTTGGACGGAACGGACTAACCTCGGGTGGCAGCTGATGAGAGTGCCAGCTACTACACCACCCGGGTGCGCGAACGTCGTAGCTACATGGGAAATCATACAGTCTGGACAGTCAGTCGTGTGTTGAGTTTTATGTCAAGCGTGCGTTGAAATGAGCATGTATGTTGAATTGTTTTCCTTGAATTTGTATGTTGATGCATGAGTTAAATTACATAAGCTTACCCTTTCGTTTTTCCTTGTGTTGTCTCGTTTTGTACGTCTGTCCTGTCATTGCAATGATCATCCGTGTGGATGTGAGCAGAGAGGGATGAGCCTTTAGAAGCTATGCTGAACGAAGAGAATCTGGTTGAAGTTGAAGTGAAGACTGAGCAGTGAGACGTTCGGCAAATCCTTTAAATTCTATTATGTATGACCGATCGGTGTTTTCCTGTGTGAACCGTTCGGTCAGGATTTAATTTTACGTTCGGTTGTAATTTGTAACTCTGGTATGGATGTGCGGCTTTACGCGTTCATTCTTTATTGTTGTAAGACTATTTAAGGACGTTCGTCCTTGAGCGTTTGTTTGGTTTTATTTAGTTGGAAAACTGTACTGAATTATTATTAAATGTGATTTTCTAATTTTATGGTTTAATACTGTATTATTGGGATGTCACAATATTTAATAAAGTTCACATCAATATCTTTTAAATATTATTCAAAATAATTAATATAAATCAATTTTATTTTAGTTGTAATAAATTGAATTGAATATAATTGTTTTTTGTTTATAATAAGATTTGAGTGGCTTGAAAACTTTTCATGAATGTTCTTGACTATCGAAACATAAACAAAATATTCATCTACAAAAAATTCTCTAATTTACAAATCAATAAAAAATAACATGTATTTATAATGTTTATAAGTCCTTAAGAAATCAATTACACAAAAATCATAATATCAATAATAATAATAACTTATGATATATCCTATACTTAGTAATAATAAAAGATAATACAAACTAATAAAATATATTATGTAACATCCCAAAATACCGTAATTACCATAAATCAGGATTAATTACAATTAACAGTAAAATAACAGTTTTTAGCATTAACAGAACTCAAGGGTTCAAAGCCGAACGGCTGCAGTACAAAAATAACGAGCGTATCAAAGTACAGGGAATTAAAACAGAACGAACGGTTTTACAAAAGGATTAACCGAACGTCCAAAACGAGCTAACAATTACACCCTAACATCTACGAGCGCTCTAAGGCTCGGCCTTGACTTCCATCTCAACCAGACTTGCATCTTCCAAATTTTCTTCTTCCAGCATTTCTTCAAGAGATGCACCACCATCTGCTCACATCCACACGGATGATCATTGCAAGACAAGACGAACGTACATGGACAGTGGACAACACAATGGAAATGCAAGGGTAAGCTTATAATATTTAATTTATACAATTAGCACATACATTTTCATTTCGATTCACACATACATGTAACTTTTCAAATAATAATCATAGCAATACGTATATAAGACAGACCGTCCGGACTGTATGAACCATGTAGTTACAAGCGTCCTTGCACCCGAGTGGTGTACTAGCCGGGATATACCTAATCAGCTACCACTCGAGGTTAATCCCTCGCCCATATCTAAGCGATGAACGAAGAACCTCATGCCATTCCCACGCATGACTACCCCCTTCTACGTGAAGATGAGTATCACGGAATATCAGGATGGACTGCGAGGCTTAACTTATCCATGTTCATACTTTACCAAATTAACATTTAATACATCTGAGTCGTTCCTCCATGGAACGCTCGTTTAAATTCCATAATCATAGAATCACTTAATATAACGTTCGTACTGTAATTTATCATAATTCATAATCAATCTCATCTTTAACTTTAAGAGTACAAAAGAACGAACGTTCAGTCTTTTGAAGAAATAGGACGAACGTTCAAATATAGTACAGGATGGACGGACGTGACTCCCTGTTTGACCAGTAAAATGAACTGACTATATTGAAGGTATAATGATACTTAGAAGATTTCATAATATAGATCTTGGACCAGATTCAATGTATTAAGGATGGTCAATAACACTTAGAATTTTCTTTGAAAAATTTTGTATATACTGAACTGATGCCAGTATTTGAACGAACGTAAGAGAATGAATATTGAAATATTTGGACGAACGCTATTTACGTTAGTTAAGGAATTAAGAATAAGGACGAGCGTTCGGTTTAAGACCGAACACTTCATTAAAGCGAACGCTAAATAGATGACCGAAGGTAATTTGTGACGAACGTTCGATACAAAACCGAGCGTTCTTTAGGACGAACGCTTCGGTATGAGACCGAGCGCTTTTTAGAACGAACGCTTCGGTATAAGACCGAGCGCTATTTAGGACGAACGCTTCGGTATGAGACCGAGCGCTATTTAGAACGTACGCTTCGGTATAAGACCGAGCGCTAATTAGGACGACCGCTTCGATATGAGACCGAGCGCTATTTAGAACGAACGTTCGACATAAGGCCGAACGCTGTTTAAGGACGAACGTTCGGTTTAAGACCGAACGTTACGTATTCATAAAGTTTTAAATATTTAAAAACTGCTGAGCAAAAACCGAACGCTCAGACATCCAAATGGGACGCTCGTTCTCGGGCAGAGTCCTTTCCAAATGAAAGAATTCCATTTTAAGTTATTGTAAGGAAACCGAACGGTTTAAGACCGTAGAGTGACGAGCGTCATTGATCATAGGAATTGATTTAAGTTTCAGGTTTTTCAACCTTAACAGATTTCCAGATTTCAACATTTAAACTTATACTGTATAATTCATATGATTTTCAATTTATAAACTTTATAACATTCATTCCAGTAACTTCATATTCAACATCAACGTACAGATTTACTTCATACACCATAATATCCATTTTTCATACATATCAAACCAACATGCAGATCAAGCAAAGATCAGAAATCATTTTCCATAACAGTAGTCGTCCATACCGCTCAAACGTCATACAATTCATACATGCACATCAGATCATATAACATACAGTATAAATTAAACATATAAGCTTCCTTTACCCGGATTGGCAACCAAACTTGTCCTAGATGTAAAAGTGGCTTCGTTCAACAAGCTTTTCTTAGGTTCTTGACTCTTCCAAAACAAAATCTAACCACGGAATACAGAACACTTAGAATACATGCTTGCATGCAACTAAAAACCCTATTTTTCCAGAAACCTAAGGACGAACTACGGAAAGGGGACTCACCAGCTTAGATTCCAATTCGGTTCGGTCCAAAAGGAAGATCACAGCAAGAAGAACACTCCTACGGTGCTGCAAACGTGATCGGAGAAGAGATGTGAGTTTTACAGTAGAGAGAAGGTGACTGGTTTCAGAGAGAAGTTGGAGAAGATGAATGGGTGTGTTTCGTGAGGAAGAAGATGAGTGATGCAGGTGGGAGAGTTTTTCAGAAAAATCTGGTTTTGTAAATCTCACGCTCGTTTGAACGAACGTGTCTCAAGCCGACACCTGCACCCAAACTCTGATTTGGAAACTTCTTCCGCAACACGTGGCGTGCTTGCATGTAAAGATTGGTGCGTTTTTAATGTTTCCAGAGAAATGATTTTGCCCAGCTTTCCATGCACAGCAGAGAGGTGAAAATCAGAGTTGGGAGTGGGTTTTAATGGCTTGAGAATTGATGTGGCGTGCATTAATGGTGAGGATGTCAGAATTAATTTATGCTAATTATTAAGGGTCTCACATATTATATTATGTTGATATATAATATTAAGAATATATAAAATATAATCAAACTACTAATATTTTATCACATATTTTGTTAATATATTTTAATTAAGCTATATTTTTAGACATTATTAACCACATCATGTGAATAGTGTTAAATAGACTAGCAATGTTATTTAATATATTTTTTGTGTTCAGATAAATACCGTCTTAATTATTATTTTTAGATGTTATTTTATTTGATGGTTTTAGTTACATTGAAATCTACATTTTTAAAGGATTGAAAATGAATATATTAGTTATTGGATTTGAAGTCTCGTTTATAAATTTTGGAAGTTTAGACAAATTTGTTGAATTTCTATAAAATAATTTATATGTGTTTGATTTTTCTTGTATTAAGGTGAAATTTTGTATTTGAAGTTATGGACCTCGTTAGATTCCTTCTATAGACTTATGTTGTAACATCCCAATTATATACGTCATGCATATATAATAAAGACGTCATCATGCATAATATAGGAAAGCAGTCAAGAGTTAATCAAGGATTACAGTCATCCTTAGAATAGTGCGAAATTTCCTACTAGAGTATTAGAATTTCTCCCTGGAATTTATGGGACAATTAAAAATTTAAACACTCAAAAGTTCTTCCAAATAATATGAGTCCTCGGAATAAAAGCTAGCACATCTAAGCTGCAGCACTGCCGTCTCCATCAAGAGCTGTTTCCAAAGTATCCTCCCCGTCATCTGCTCCCATCCAAGTGGATGATCATCGCCAAAGAAACATACCCAAACAGCACACAACACAAACAATGCAAGGGTGAGCTAGATATAAAAAGCATGTTATCATACATAGATTCATATAAAAGAACAATTAAAGCATACTCATTAAACCACAATTCACACACTCACACGACATGTAAACATTCATCCAAACATGGTAAACTGACATCACAAGACTTGTTACTTTATACCCCGACTTGTTGCTTTATAGACCGACTCGTCCGGACTAGAATGATTACCGAGCTATGGCAGGTCTTGCACTCGTGGTTGGCTTTATGAAATTTGGGCACTCCCGCCCTGGCACTACCGCCTTGTGAACTTGGGCACTACCGCCCGGTGGAACTTTGGGCACTACCGCCCGACCACAGTCACGAGGTTAATCCGTTATCACTCACCTTGGATCATATGGAAGCATCCAAGACTAGGACCTCCTGCTACTCCTCACCACATGTTCAATCCTCTCTACATGAGAAGAAAGACCGTTGAAGTTTCACCCCCAAAACTGAGCTATCATGTAATCATTCTATACAACCCCAAAACACCACCATGTATCCTCTCCTTGAGGATCATGGAATTACGTTCATGAATCATACTGTTACTTTGAACCTTATCCCAAGTTATGAATAACCAGAACTACCATATTATCACAGTAAATCCAACATATCTCATTCATTCACATAAATCACATAACAGTCAGTATATATATTCCAAACATTTTGCACATAATTCAATTCAAGAGAAAATGAACTTAAAACCCAACATTTGCATAATACTATTTGGACGAACGTTATCTGCCGAACGGTAATGAACGAACGCTATTTACCAACAGGCCGAACGCTATTTCACCGAACACACTATTAGGCCGAACGCTGAGATTGATACTTAGGCCGAACGCTTGGATCGAATTCTTAGGCCGAATACCATATGGACCGAACACTTCTAGAACGAACGCTGTGAGATCAAACCATACTAGGCCGAACGCTCAAGAACGAACACAATGTTGGATTCAACACTACTGAGCCGAACGCTAATATCAAGTACCTAGGGCGAACGTTAAATCATTGAACACCATATCGAATTCCTCACTGTTTGGACGAGCGCCCAAATATAAAACCTCTTCGAGACCGCACTCTGCCTATGACGGAAACTATTAGAACGAACGTTTATTTTCTGCGTCGAATACCTAGATCACTTTATCAAACACCTAAAATACTGGCCGAACGTCTAAAACCTTGGCCGAATGATCACGACTTATTCAAACAGTATTAAATCAAAATTTGACCGAACGGTACTACATCCATTCTGACCGTTCGGTACTAACTCAAATCCAGAGAGTATTAATTTTTATCCGAACGCTACAATTTCTAATACACTAAAACCGGACGTTCATGATCTAAATTTACCGAATATCAATTCAAAACCGAACGCACACTAATACATCACAAACGAATGTTCAAGATTCAATCCTAAGAATATCAGATGAAGACCGAACACTACAATCACTAATACATCAAAACCGACCGTTTAAGATCCAAACCTAAGAATTCAAATTAACACCGAACGCTTACATTCATTAATTTATCAAGACCGAACGACTAAGATTCAAACTTAAGAATTCCAAATTAATACCGAACGCTCACAAGCCGAGAATACATCATCTAAACCGAACGCTAAATATGAGTATACCAGTTTAAGATTGAACGCTTAAGATTACTATTACACCAAGACCGAACGCTACACTTACATTGAAGGACGAACACTACACTTACTAACGTTCGCCGAACACAACCGAACGCTCAACATTCTTTGGCCGATCACTAATTTGTCGAGCCATTTGGACGAACGCGCGTTCTGCAGAATTCTGCAGAAACGCACCAGATTTCCAGAAAACCCAGAAACCCCATTTTCATCCCCTTCTTCCCATATTTTCTTCAACAACACAATTTTACAACCACTCATACAGATTCATACACAACAAAGTTACTCTAAGTACAAAATTTGTTCATCAACGACACTATATTATAGATTTCGGTACACACATACATGGTTCATACAATCCAGAGAAAAGGATCTAGCTCCCCTTACCTCTTGAAGACTTCCTTGGATCTTTCTCCAAAAGATTTGCAGTAAAGGTCTTTACTCCTCCGGATGCAGCACCCAGTACCCTTCTTGCCTGCTTGAAACTCCAGCAGCTCTCAACTTCACCTCTCTCACGGATTTTACAGCAAGGATTTCATTCCCCAAGTGCAGAACCCATACCCCCTTCTTATCTCCTACGCACAATGCTTTTTGAATGGTGCCAAAACTGAAAGCAAGGGCTTGAACGTGTGTTGTTCCCCTTTTGCCAAATAAATTTAAAATCTCACTTCCTTCTATGGACGGTTGGTGCTTCCCAGCGCTGATTGTCCCTAGTTCCTTCTTTTTTTTTTTTTTTTTTTTTTTTTTTAAAGAAAATTATTTAAGTCCTTATGTGACATCCCAAAAATACAGCCAAAACTATATATTCAGAATATCACATTTAACAATAATTCAAAACAGTTTTTCACTAGAAATTTGAAAATTTTAAAACTTTCAAACGAACGAATGCTCAAGGACGAACATCCTTGAGTACAGTATTACAACAAAACGAACGAACGCGCCAAACCGCACGTCTTACAAGAGTTACAAGTGAATAAACCGAACGTACAAGAAAGCTGACTGAACGATTTACAGAAACAATTACCGAACGGTCGAATTTAAACTTAAACGAAAGCAAGAGGTGGTCGAACGACCACTCAGTTCAACAAAATACACTACTGGCCGAGCGGTCTCACTGCTCGGTCTTCACTTCCACATCTACTAGATTCTCTTCTTCCAGCAACTCTTCCAAACGCTCATCTCCCTCTGCTCACATCCACACGGATGATCATTGCAATGACAAGACGGACGTACAAGAACAATGGACAACACAAGGAAAACGAAAGGGTAAGCTTATGTAATTTAACTCATGCATCAACATATAAATTCCAGCAAACAGTTCATTTCACACATACATATCAACGTACGCATTCATCATACATCACATAATTTAACGCACGTACAAAATAAAACTCAACACGACTGTCTGTCCGGACTGTAAGATTTCTCCGTGTAGCTACGACGATCGCGCACCCGGGTGGTGTGGTAACTGGCATTCTCATCAGCTGCCACCCGAGGTTAGTCCATTCCGTCCAAATTACAGTTATGTGACGGTTCCGTCCAAATTACAGTTATGTGACGGGGACCTCCTGCCATTCCCACGCATGACATACCCCCTCTATGTGAAGACGAGTAGTCACGGAATATCAGGATCGAATCGCCTGCTAAGTCTGGCCACGGTCGCACTTTACAAATTCTCATAATCATCCTCGGAACTCTCATTCAACATTCATACTTTCATTTCATCTCATATACTGTTCATCATTCACTATTCATCAAACATTCATACTTTCATTTCCCCTCATTTACTGTTCATCATTCATTATTCATCATTCCATAATCATTTTTGATAAGAAAATCACCAAAAGCCGAACGTTCTGTCCCCAAAGACCGAGGACGAACGCTGTAAGTGAGACCAAAAGGACGAACGCTATTTAGTTCAGAAATGTCCAAGTCTAATACTGTTCATTGGACGAACGCTATTTAGTGGGAAAAGAGAACGAGCGCTCAAAATAATACCGAGCACCATTAGGACGAACTGCTCTGATACCATTAATGTAACATCCCAGTTATATAATAATCAATATTATATAATAAGGACGTTAACATTCAAATATAGAGAACAGTCGGAGTATGACGTGTAATTAAATGTAATAAATTACAGTCATCTAAATAAAAGAAACTGAAAATTCAAACTTGAACATTTGAAAGGATTGAACACTACAAGTGTTCAATCAATAAATTCTAAGAAGACTATCCTGCGAAATCAGTAACCTCTAGCTCTTGCTCCAAGGGAAACTCCGCGACAACATCTGCTCCCATCCAAGTGGATGATCATCGCCAAAGAAACATACCCAAACAGCACATAACAAAAACAATGCAAGGGTGAGCTAGATATAAAAACATGTTATACAGATAGAACAGTTAAATTCAATGTTATCATACTTAGATTCGTATAAAAGAACAATTAGAGCATATTCATTAAACCATAATTCCATCCACTCATACAACATGCAAAAGTCATCCAAACATGGTAAATTGACATCTACAGACTTGTTACTTTATAGACCGACTAGTTAATTCATAGACAGACTCGTCCGGACTAGAATGAATTCTGTGTAGCTTCGATGTTCGTGCACCCGGGTGATGTAGTAACTGGAACTCTCATCAGCTGCCACCCGAGGTTAGTCCTATCTGTCCAGATACCCTAGGACTAGGACCTCCTGCCGTTCCCACACATGACGTACCCCCTCTACGTGAGGACGAGTACTCACGGAACATCAGGATGAACAACCGGCTAAGCTTCCCACATTCATTCGTTACAAATCTCAATAACCAAATTCTGAGTCGTTCCTCCTTGGAACGCTCATTTAATCATTCATACTTTCATTTCGTCTCATATATAGTTCATCATAAACCACTTATAACCATACACTTTCATCGCTTTGAATCACATACCCTTTCACTGTACTGCCAACAATGATAATGCATACATACACTCTTGAAGCCATGTAGAATAATCAATTAAAATAGTATACTGGCATGAATAAAACATCAAGTGAACACATAATGAGCAAATCAAAACACACGATCTTGCAAATACCGAAATATTATAAGTTATAAATGAACACTAGTACATCACGAGTACTACAGAGATCTTGATTTGGGTGTTGAGGAAACGTCTAGATTTTTGGGAGGAATAAACCTGACAAGGCATTGCCTTGCTCCTACGTATCTCTATTTTCGGTAGAGAATCAAGGCTCACGTAGTTCTGTCTTAGATTCATTAAATGATGATCACAATAATCTATCATATTTCATACATTCTCATACTTTTATCCATATCACTTTCCAGTATATTCCACACATTAGTACATATAATTCAATTCAAAATAAAAATAAACTTAGATAACATACTGAGTATAATACTATTTACACGAGCCAAACATTAATTGGACGAACACCATTTTCGTACAACTGGACGACCACGATTTTGGACGAACGTCATATTCAGAACGGACGAACGCTATTTGCAGAAATTAACCGAACGCTCACTTTTAAAGGACGAACGCTCAACAACTCGAACGAACGACCTACTATTTGGACGAACGCTTACTATTGGGACGAACGCCAACTAACAACTTGGACGAACGCTCAACGTGGATGGTTTGGACGAACGCTCACTTGCCAACTGAAGAACGGACGCTCATTAACAACTCTTGGACGAACGCGCCACTACGAAGCTTGGACGAACGCGCATAGCGAATGGGACGAACGTCCCCTTTTCACTTCACCAACTTTGAACGAGCGTCCACAAACGAACGCTCTCCAACGACTACCGAACAATTTGGACGAACGTCCAAATTCACCTTGACGAACGTTCAACCATTTTGGACGAACGTACAACGTCTGCGGGAAAGTGCAGAAGTGCCTAAAACTCATTGTTTTTCCAATGGTGACCCGTGTTCATCTAACTGAGTACCTGTGTTGGACTTTCTGTACATTTTAGCTAATTCTCTCGGGTAATCGTTTACAGGGGTGTTGTAAACGATTACCAGACACCACTCTCAGTCATCTCATTCTCATTCCATAAAAACGAACGTTCAACGTCTGGACGAACGTTCTTAGGCATTTGGACGAACGTTCAATGTGGCTCCAAACGGACGGACGCTCAAGTTTAGGACGAACGTCCACTTTTCACAGTATGGACGAACGTCCATTTTCTCATTCGCGAACGCTCGCTCAGTAACATGAACGAACGTTCAATTCGTCCAAAAATGACGAACGTTCAACTTTTAGAATTTAAGGTCGAACGCTTTGTCCAGCCATTTGGACGAACGTCCAAATTGGCTCGGACGAACGCACTCCGCTGCATTTCGCGCTCGGGCACGAGATGCTGGGCGCGGCATTTCCAGAGCCACTCGCGCCTGGGCGCGACAGTGGGGCGCCCGGGCGTAACGTGATGCAGAATTCTGCAGAATACAGAATTCTGCAGAATTGAGATCAGAACCTCTCTGACCATTTTCAACCCCTTTTTATTATTTTCTAACACCCTATATTCATGTTTCATACTAGATTGAATTTACCTAATTGATTATAACCGTTCATTATTCAATTCTTAAGGGATTCTTACTCAAATTCAACCATACATACAACCACAATCCAGAAAATCCAACTCATGCAACCACTATCAACATCCACAGTCACAAATTTCCAGCATACAGTTCATACAAAGATCAACACATGTATTGTCCGTACAACTCATAGAAAAGATCCAGCTCCCCTTACCTCTTGAAGACTTCCTTGTAAAATCTTAAATCAATCTCAGCACTGTGTTCTTCCTTCCATCCTCTCTGCTTGCTCATTCCATCATGCCCTCCCCAAGTGTTGTTGCAGACCGTGACAACATTCCAGCTGAACTATGAAGTGTTGTTCTTCATTACTGTGCAAACCTCTTCCTTCTTCACGGTGGTGGATGATGCTTAGCTAGAACCCACCTTCAAAACCGGCACTTCTTTATTCACCATGCAGCTGTTCCTTCTCCATCAAGTTCAAGCAAACAAAAGTGAAAGTGCAGCCGGATTAGACCGTGTGAGTGCTCTGCACGTTTTCTCTGGAAAAATTCTCTATGTTATACTTCTTCACTTTCTTCAATCCATTCTCTGTAGTTAGGCTTTCCCGTGAACAAACAATGGCCAAGGTGGTATGTCCCTCGTGACTTTCAAGTGTGGCCCCTTCCATTATTTCAAATAGTGTGGCAGATGCTTACCAAATTGAGTTGGCCAAGTTTTTCTTCCAGCATGTATCTCTTGGAAATTTGATAAAAGCAAAAACTAGCAATTGTAAAGAATTCATATGCTTTCCCGTAAGCCATTTTCCTTTCCTTGTTAATTGTTGAATGGCAACCACGTAGTGTGACACCAAGCACCCCCAATTATTGCATTCAATAATGCAAATGGTGGGTGACCACCATGTCCCCACTACTCTTAAAACCATGGTCCTTACATTCTCCCCAACAACAAAAATTTTCGTCCTCGAAAATTTAGTTTTCTAAAACCAGTTGAGATACAGCTCTCTCATCTTGTCCTCAAATTCTTGGGTAGAGTTGCCATCCCACAACTCATATAACAAACTTATCCGGGCAGTTCCCACCGCTCAAAGAGCTTATCAGAGCAACTCCCACCACTCAAAAGTTTATCAGGGCAACTCCCACCACTCATCTAGTGAGCTTATCAGGGCAGTTCCCACCACTACTCTAGTGAGCTTATCAGGGCAGTTCCCACTGCTCAAAGAGCTTATCAGGGCAACTCCCACCACTCAAAAGTTTATCAGGGCAACTCCCACCACTCATCTAGTGAGCTTATCAGGGCAGTTCCCACCACTACTCTAGTGAGCTTATCAGGGCAGTTCCCACTGCTCAAAGAGCTTATTAGGGCAACTCCCACCACTCAAAAGTTTATCAGGGCAACTCCCACCACTCATCTAGTGAGCTTATCAGGGCAGTTCCCACCGCTCAGCCAAGGTGACAATTCTGGGTCAACATACATATCACATATCTCACACCAAAATCATATCATATTTACACGCACTCATATAGTAAGAGATCTTCTCGAATTGAACGCTACAGGATTAAAGCATTAACTCGATGACAAAAACAGTTAAACAGTGTTTAGGCTGAAACACGAGCAAAAGACCAAAACACAGCACATCTAGGTTAAGACAGGGAGAATTAAACTCATAATGATAACAAATTTTTATAACCGTAGTCATGGTGTACAATCAGAGCAAGTGCTCAAGCCTGTCTGCATACTCAGTCACGACATATTTCCCGGTATTAACTGAAGGAATTCAATCTCCATGTCATACCTTACACTGTACGGAAGTACTCAGCATCTCATTAGAGTCAGACGGATCAACTCCCTAAGACGAAGGAGGAGAAGAAGTAGTTACCATCTTCTGTTCATACAGAAAGAAATACCATTAACCTGACACAAACCAATACAACTTCCAACCCGAGACCAAAGTACACAATCACAAACGAAACGCACCCACAACCTACAGGTTTCTAAGGAAGAACTGCTCTGATACCATTAATGTAACATCCCAGTTATATAATAATCAATATTATATAATAAGGACGTTAACATTCAAATATAGAGAACAGTCGGAGTATGACGTGTAATTAAATGTAATAAATTACAGTCATCTAAATAAAAGAAACTGAAAATTCAAACTTGAACATTTGAAAGGATTGAACACTACAAGTGTTCAATCAATAAATTCTAAGAAGACTATCCTGCGAAATCAGTAACCTCTAGCTCTTGCTCCAAGGGAAACTCCGCGACAACATCTGCTCCCATCCAAGTGGATGATCATCGCCAAAGAAACATACCCAAACAGCACATAACAAAAACAATGCAAGGGTGAGCTAGATATAAAAACATGTTATACAGATAGAACAGTTAAATTCAATGTTATCATACTTAGATTCGTATAAAAGAACAATTAGAGCATATTCATTAAACCATAATTCCATCCACTCATACAACATGCAAAAGTCATCCAAACATGGTAAATTGACATCTACAGACTTGTTACTTTATAGACCGACTAGTTAATTCATAGACAGACTCGTCCGGACTAGAATGAATTCTGTGTAGCTTCGATGTTCGTGCACCCGGGTGATGTAGTAACTGGAACTCTCATCAGCTGCCACCCGAGGTTAGTCCTATCTGTCCAGATACCCTAGGACTAGGACCTCCTGCCGTTCCCACACATGACGTACCCCCTCTACGTGAGGACGAGTACTCACGGAACATCAGGACGAACAACCGGCTAAGCTTCCCACATTCATTCGTTACAAATCTCAATAACCAAATTCTGAGTCGTTCCTCCTTGGAACGCTCATTTAATCATTCATACTTTCATTTCGTCTCATATATAGTTCATCATAAACCACTTATAACCATACACTTTCATCGCTTTGAATCACATACCCTTTCACTGTACTGCCAACAATGATAATGCATACATACACTCTTGAAGCCATGTAGAATAATCAATTAAAATAGTATACTGGCATGAATAAAACATCAAGTGAACACATAATGAGCAAATCAAAACACACGATCTTGCAAATACCGAAATATTATAAGTTATAAATGAACACTAGTACATCACGAGTACTACAGAGATCTTGATTTGGGTGTTGAGGAAACGTCTAGATTTTTGGGAGGAATAAACCTGACAAGGCATTGCCTTGCTCCTACGTATCTCTATTTTCGGTAGAGAATCAAGGCTCACGTAGTTCTGTCTTAGATTCATTAAATGATGATCACAATAATCTATCATATTTCATACATTCTCATACTTTTATCCATATCACTTTCCAGTATATTCCACACATTAGTACATATAATTCAATTCAAAATAAAAATAAACTTAGATAACATACTGAGTATAATACTATTTACACGAGCCAAACATTAATTGGACGAACACCATTTTCGTACAACTGGACGACCACGATTTTGGACGAACGTCATATTCAGAACGGACGAACGCTATTTGCAGAAATTAACCGAACGCTCACTTTTAAAGGACGAACGCTCAACAACTCGAACGAACGACCTACTATTTGGACGAACGCTTACTATTGGGACGAACGCCAACTAACAACTTGGACGAACGCTCAACGTGGATGGTTTGGACGAACGCTCACTTGCCAACTGAAGAACGGACGCTCATTAACAACTCTTGGACGAACGCGCCACTACGAAGCTTGGACGAACGCGCATAGCGAATGGGACGAACGTCCCCTTTTCACTTCACCAACTTTGAACGAGCGTCCACAAACGAACGCTCTCCAACGACTACCGAACAATTTGGACGAACGTCCAAATTCACCTTGACGAACGTTCAACCATTTTGGACGAACGTACAACGTCTGCGGGAAAGTGCAGAAGTGCCTAAAACTCATTGTTTTTCCAATGGTGACCCGTGTTCATCTAACTGAGTACCTGTGTTGGACTTTCTGTACATTTTAGCTAATTCTCTCGGGTAATCGTTTACAGGGGTGTTGTAAACGATTACCAGACACCACTCTCAGTCATCTCATTCTCATTCCATAAAAACGAACGTTCAACATCTGGACGAACGTTCTTAGGCATTTGGACGAACGTTCAATGTGGCTCCAAACGGACGGACGCTCAAGTTTAGGACGAACGTCCACTTTTCACAGTATGGACGAACGTCCATTTTCTCATTCGCGAACGCTCGCTCAGTAACATGAACGAACGTTCAATTCGTCCAAAAATGACGAACGTTCAACTTTTAGAATTTAAGGTCGAACGCTTTGTCCAGCCATTTGGACGAACGTCCAAATTGGCTCGGACGAACGCACTCCGCTGCATTTCGCGCTCGGGCACGAGATGCTGGGCGCGGCATTTCCAGAGCCACTCGCGCCTGGGCGCGACAGTGGGGCGCCCGGGCGTAACGTGATGCAGAATTCTGCAGAATACAGAATTCTGCAGAATTGAGATCAGAACCTCTCTGACCATTTTCAACCCCTTTTTATTATTTTCTAACACCCTATATTCATGTTTCATACTAGATTGAATTTACCTAATTGATTATAACCGTTCATTATTCAATTCTTAAGGGATTCTTACTCAAATTCAACCATACATACAACCACAATCCAGAAAATCCAACTCATGCAACCACTATCAACATCCACAGTCACAAATTTCCAGCATACAGTTCATACAAAGATCAACACATGTATTGTCCGTACAACTCATAGAAAAGATCCAGCTCCCCTTACCTCTTGAAGACTTCCTTGTAAAATCTTAAATCAATCTCAGCACTGTGTTCTTCCTTCCATCCTCTCTGCTTGCTCATTCCATCATGCCCTCCCCAAGTGTTGTTGCAGACCGTGACAACATTCCAGCTGAACTATGAAGTGTTGTTCTTCATTACTGTGCAAACCTCTTCCTTCTTCACGGTGGTGGATGATGCTTAGCTAGAACCCACCTTCAAAACCGGCACTTCTTTATTCACCATGCAGCTGTTCCTTCTCCATCAAGTTCAAGCAAACAAAAGTGAAAGTGCAGCCGGATTAGACCGTGTGAGTGCTCTGCACGTTTTCTCTGGAAAAATTCTCTATGTTATACTTCTTCACTTTCTTCAATCCATTCTCTGTAGTTAGGCTTTCCCGTGAACAAACAATGGCCAAGGTGGTATGTCCCTCGTGACTTTCAAGTGTGGCCCCTTCCATTATTTCAAATAGTGTGGCAGATGCTTACCAAATTGAGTTGGCCAAGTTTTTCTTCCAGCATGTATCTCTTGGAAATTTGATAAAAGCAAAAACTAGCAATTGTAAAGAATTCATATGCTTTCCCGTAAGCCATTTTCCTTTCCTTGTTAATTGTTGAATGGCAACCACGTAGTGTGACACCAAGCACCCCCAATTATTGCATTCAATAATGCAAATGGTGGGTGACCACCATGTCCCCACTACTCTTAAAACCATGGTCCTTACATTCTCCCCAACAACAAAAATTTTCGTCCTCGAAAATTTAGTTTTCTAAAACCAGTTGAGATACAGCTCTCTCATCTTGTCCTCAAATTCTTGGGTAGAGTTGCCATCCCACAACTCATATAACAAACTTATCCGGGCAGTTCCCACCGCTCAAAGAGCTTATCAGAGCAACTCCCACCACTCAAAAGTTTATCAGGGCAACTCCCACCACTCATCTAGTGAGCTTATCAGGGCAGTTCCCACCACTACTCTAGTGAGCTTATCAGGGCAGTTCCCACTGCTCAAAGAGCTTATCAGGGCAACTCCCACCACTCAAAAGTTTATCAGGGCAACTCCCACCACTCATCTAGTGAGCTTATCAGGGCAGTTCCCACCACTACTCTAGTGAGCTTATCAGGGCAGTTCCCACTGCTCAAAGAGCTTATTAGGGCAACTCCCACCACTCAAAAGTTTATCAGGGCAACTCCCACCACTCATCTAGTGAGCTTATCAGGGCAGTTCCCACCGCTCAGCCAAGGTGACAATTCTGGGTCAACATACATATCACATATCTCACACCAAAATCATATCATATTTACACGCACTCATATAGTAAGAGATCTTCTCGAATTGAACGCTACAGGATTAAAGCATTAACTCGATGACAAAAACAGTTAAACAGTGTTTAGGCTGAAACACGAGCAAAAGACCAAAACACAGCACATCTAGGTTAAGACAGGGAGAATTAAACTCATAATGATAACAAATTTTTATAACCGTAGTCATGGTGTACAATCAGAGCAAGTGCTCAAGCCTGTCTGCATACTCAGTCACGACATATTTCCCGGTATTAACTGAAGGAATTCAATCTCCATGTCATACCTTACACTGTACGGAAGTACTCAGCATCTCATTAGAGTCAGACGGATCAACTCCCTAAGACGAAGGAGGAGAAGAAGTAGTTACCATCTTCTGTTCATACAGAAAGAAATACCATTAACCTGACACAAACCAATACAACTTCCAACCCGAGACCAAAGTACACAATCACAAACGAAACGCACCCACAACCTACAGGTTTCTAAGGAAGAACTGCTCTGATACCATTAATGTAACATCCCAGTTATATAATAATCAATATTATATAATAAGGACGTTAACATTCAAATATAGAGAACAGTCGGAGTATGACGTGTAATTAAATGTAATAAATTACAGTCATCTAAATAAAAGAAACTGAAAATTCAAACTTGAACATTTGAAAGGATTGAACACTACAAGTGTTCAATCAATAAATTCTAAGAAGACTATCCTGCGAAATCAGTAACCTCTAGCTCTTGCTCCAAGGGAAACTCCGCGACAACATCTGCTCCCATCCAAGTGGATGATCATCGCCAAAGAAACATACCCAAACAGCACATAACAAAAACAATGCAAGGGTGAGCTAGATATAAAAACATGTTATACAGATAGAACAGTTAAATTCAATGTTATCATACTTAGATTCGTATAAAAGAACAATTAGAGCATATTCATTAAACCATAATTCCATCCACTCATACAACATGCAAAAGTCATCCAAACATGGTAAATTGACATCTACAGACTTGTTACTTTATAGACCGACTAGTTAATTCATAGACAGACTCGTCCGGACTAGAATGAATTCTGTGTAGCTTCGATGTTCGTGCACCCGGGTGATGTAGTAACTGGAACTCTCATCAGCTGCCACCCGAGGTTAGTCCTATCTGTCCAGATACCCTAGGACTAGGACCTCCTGCCGTTCCCACACATGACGTACCCCCTCTACGTGAGGACGAGTACTCACGGAACATCAGGATGAACAACCGGCTAAGCTTCCCACATTCATTCGTTACAAATCTCAATAACCAAATTCTGAGTCGTTCCTCCTTGGAACGCTCATTTAATCATTCATACTTTCATTTCGTCTCATATATAGTTCATCATAAACCACTTATAACCATACACTTTCATCGCTTTGAATCACATACCCTTTCACTATACTGCCAACAATGATAATGCATACATACACTCTTGAAGCCATGTAGAATAATCAATTAAAATAGTATACTGGCATGAATAAAACATCAAGTGAACACATAATGAGCAAATCAAAACACACGATCTTGCAAATACCGAAATATTATAAGTTATAAATGAACACTAGTACATCACGAGTACTACAGAGATCTTGATTTGGGTGTTGAGGAAACGTCTAGATTTTTGGGAGGAATAAACCTGACAAGGCATTGCCTTGCTCCTACGTATCTCTATTTTCGGTAGAGAATCAAGGCTCACGTAGTTCTGTCTTAGATTCATTAAATGATGATCACAATAATCTATCATATTTCATACATTCTCATACTTTTATCCATATCACTTTCCAGTATATTCCACACATTAGTACATATAATTCAATTCAAAATAAAAATAAACTTAGATAACATACTGAGTATAATACTATTTACACGAGCCAAACATTAATTGGACGAACACCATTTTCGTACAACTGGACGACCACGATTTTGGACGAACGTCATATTCAGAACGGACGAACGCTATTTGCAGAAATTAACCGAACGCTCACTTTTAAAGGACGAACGCTCAACAACTCGAACGAACGACCTACTATTTGGACGAACGCTTACTATTGGGACGAACGCCAACTAACAACTTGGACGAACGCTCAACGTGGATGGTTTGGACGAACGCTCACTTGCCAACTGAAGAACGGACGCTCATTAACAACTCTTGGACGAACGCGCCACTACGAAGCTTGGACGAACGCGCATAGCGAATGGGACGAACGTCCCCTTTTCACTTCACCAACTTTGAACGAGCGTCCACAAACGAACGCTCTCCAACGACTACCGAACAATTTGGACGAACGTCCAAATTCACCTTGACGAACGTTCAACCATTTTGGACGAACGTACAACGTCTGCGGGAAAGTGCAGAAGTGCCTAAAACTCATTGTTTTTCCAATGGTGACCCGTGTTCATCTAACTGAGTACCTGTGTTGGACTTTCTGTACATTTTAGCTAATTCTCTCGGGTAATCGTTTACAGGGGTGTTGTAAACGATTACCAGACACCACTCTCAGTCATCTCATTCTCATTCCATAAAAACGAACGTTCAACGTCTGGACGAACGTTCTTAGGCATTTGGACGAACGTTCAATGTGGCTCCAAACGGACGGACGCTCAAGTTTAGGACGAACGTCCACTTTTCACAGTATGGACGAACGTCCATTTTCTCATTCGCGAACGCTCGCTCAGTAACATGAACGAACGTTCAATTCGTCCAAAAATGACGAACGTTCAACTTTTAGAATTTAAGGTCGAACGCTTTGTCCAGCCATTTGGACGAACGTCCAAATTGGCTCGGACGAACGCACTCCGCTGCATTTCGCGCTCGGGCACGAGATGCTGGGCGCGGCATTTCCAGAGCCACTCGCGCCTGGGCGCGACAGTGGGGCGCCCGGGCGTAACGTGATGCAGAATTCTGCAGAATACAGAATTCTGCAGAATTGAGATCAGAACCTCTCTGACCATTTTCAACCCCTTTTTATTATTTTCTAACACCCTATATTCATGTTTCATACTAGATTGAATTTACCTAATTGATTATAACCGTTCATTATTCAATTCTTAAGGGATTCTTACTCAAATTCAACCATACATACAACCACAATCCAGAAAATCCAACTCATGCAACCACTATCAACATCCACAGTCACAAATTTCCAGCATACAGTTCATACAAAGATCAACACATGTATTGTCCGTACAACTCATAGAAAAGATCCAGCTCCCCTTACCTCTTGAAGACTTCCTTGTAAAATCTTAAATCAATCTCAGCACTGTGTTCTTCCTTCCATCCTCTCTGCTTGCTCATTCCATCATGCCCTCCCCAAGTGTTGTTGCAGACCGTGACAACATTCCAGCTGAACTATGAAGTGTTGTTCTTCATTACTGTGCAAACCTCTTCCTTCTTCACGGTGGTGGATGATGCTTAGCTAGAACCCACCTTCAAAACCGGCACTTCTTTATTCACCATGCAGCTGTTCCTTCTCCATCAAGTTCAAGCAAACAAAAGTGAAAGTGCAGCCGGATTAGACCGTGTGAGTGCTCTGCACGTTTTCTCTGGAAAAATTCTCTATGTTATACTTCTTCACTTTCTTCAATCCATTCTCTGTAGTTAGGCTTTCCCGTGAACAAACAATGGCCAAGGTGGTATGTCCCTCGTGACTTTCAAGTGTGGCCCCTTCCATTATTTCAAATAGTGTGGCAGATGCTTACCAAATTGAGTTGGCCAAGTTTTTCTTCCAGCATGTATCTCTTGGAAATTTGATAAAAGCAAAAACTAGCAATTGTAAAGAATTCATATGCTTTCCCGTAAGCCATTTTCCTTTCCTTGTTAATTGTTGAATGGCAACCACGTAGTGTGACACCAAGCACCCCCAATTATTGCATTCAATAATGCAAATGGTGGGTGACCACCATGTCCCCACTACTCTTAAAACCATGGTCCTTACACATACCATCATTTCATACATCATGCATTACTTTCATGCAGCCAAATAACGAACGTTCAAATAGCATACATCAAACCAGTTAAATTAAATAAGCTTCCCTTACTCGGAAATGGACGAACGTTCACTGACGCACACACAGACGCTCTCCACAGAGACTCAACTCGCCAACGCTCGTTAATTCACTATACGAATGAACGCCAAAAACTAACATCAGAACCACCCATTTTGAGGAAAAGACGAACGTACAACATGCATGCATGAAACCGAACGTCAGAGAGGAAGGGAAGGACTTACCGGTTCAGTTTTTCACGAACCGAACGTCCTTCTGGAGTACCACGTCGAGCGTCCTTCAACTGCACCGGAGATACTGATCGGAGGAGGTGCAGAGAGTGTAGAGAGAAGGAGGAGAGAATGCAGAGAGCAAGGGAAGAGAAGGAACTCTCAGAAATGAAGCAAAGAGATGCGTGAAGGGAGGAGTGGAGAATAAGTTCAAAAATCTCAGATTTGCTTTCTTCTCCGCCAGCGCACGTCCGCACTCGCCAGCGCACGTCCGCACTCCGCCAGCGCACCCCACGACGCCTCTGCCAGCCCATACCGGACGGTCGACCACTCTACAGTTGCCACGCGTCTTCCACTACCGTCGACGCACGTTCTTCCTGACTGCCCATGCCGGACGCCCCTTCTGCAGCACACGTTCTCCCCATGCCAGTCAGCTTTCCACCAACGTTCATGACTCACCTCCACGTGCGGCACCTGGCGTCCGTTAGTGGCTGTCAGGCGCTGTTGTCGTCCATGTGCCCTGCTGGTGTGGCGCGTCCTCCTGCTGCCACGTGGACTCCACTACGCACGTTATTTTCTGAGGCCTGACACCTTACATATGTCATATACAGTCTAAATGTACTCTAAACATTTAGACATAAATCATTTGTTTAATTTTATAATTTTAGAAGTTGTTTTTTTTTTCTTTTCTTTTCTCTCAAATTTAGAATTGTTGTTTCATTTTCTGTCTCTTGTTGTGATATTATTTTTTTATATATGGAAAAGTAATTACTGAAAACTAATTTATGAATTCAATATATACAAATCAGATTAAAATTTGCATCAATCAATTGATGCTATGAGATTGTTCTTCTTTTTCTAATTTAAATTTATTTTGTGATTGTAATCTAATGTGTTTATTTTTAGAAATCAATTGAATCTTTATTTGATAATTAGGTAAAAATTAGATTAAATGATATTTTAATTTGATTAATTTAATTGGTTAATTGTTTCAATTTATATCTAAATTTTTAGATAATTATGATAAGGTGAATTGTATGGAGCTTCAATTTGTAAATTGACTTTTTTATCTTCTTATTTTATATTTTTCAATCTTTGTTTTATGTTTTTAATTCATTTTCGTTATAAAAAAACCCAAATTACTTTATATGAGAAAAATTGCTACAAAATGAATACAATCAATAACTAATATGTCTTTTGATAATAGACTCAGTATTAATGTGTCTTTTTTATAATAGACTCAGTATTAATGTGTCTTTTTGATAATAATAGAAAATATTGCACAAAATATTGATATTCAATCCTTAGTTTCTCACTGATGAAAAAATTATTCAACTATCAAATGGAGTTTGTAGAAAGCAAACAACAATTACAAATTTAATACAACAATCAATGTTGAATGTTGAAACACCCAAGAAGATATCATTTTCAAAAAGATATCAGTCTCCATCAACTTTTAAAAAAGATATATGATTTATCAATTCTTAATACAACTACCATAAGACAACATTGAAACAAATAAATGATAACAAATTAAAAAGAGTTTGTCAATACAAATAGAAATAATCATAAAGATTTTATAACTCAACACAACTTTGATTATTTGAAGCTAGAAAACACTTTTCAAAATATGAAACAACTTTGTTAATTTTAATATAATTCAGTCAAAATAATTGCAAAATTACTTCAAAGATTGAGATTGAATGTCTATTTATGAAGTTTTTAAAACACTTATTTAAAATACAAAGTTACGCTTTTATTGATTGTATGAAACATATAATCAATTATTTTAATTGAATTTTGAAAATTAATCATAGAGCTTTCAGCATTTTAAACAATTAAGGAGCATAGTTGTAAGGCAACAACAATAGTTTGGAGATTGACCATAATCTCTTGTTTGATGACGTTCGAGACAAGGTCATTCGGTTTAAATTACAGGTTGTTCCAAAATTGTACGACCAACTCTGTCAGCATGTGGGTATCCCAATCAAAGTAGTTGTGGATGCCACAGTGAGAACATCATAGCTATACTCTTAAGTTCTTGAAGATTAATCTAGTGTTAAAGGTAGAGCCTTGTTGATTTGTCTTTTGTTGGACCAACAATTGAAACTCTACAAGCAACATCATAAACATCTTCAATGATGATGGAAACTTCTTAGTTCAGATTGGTGATCATGGTAGCAGGTAAGTGTTTTTGGAAGTTTGAGAGCTTTTAGGAGTGAACAAATTTAGTACATTCTAGTCGTCTGAATGAAAAGGAAAGATATATTTTGACATTGCATACGTATATTTACCTCTTGGTCTTTATCTTCAATTTTGACGAGAGGGATTTACATTTCGGCCGAGCAGGATTTATCGCTCGGTCTTTTTCTTAAGACTCTTCAAGAGACTTTTTTCGCTGGATATGCACTTCTTTAGCAACTTTTAGGAACGATTGATTGGACATCAATTACCTGGTCTTATTTATTCCATAATGAAAGCGTAGGACAATAACAAAAGTCTAAATCAAATGAAACTAAATTTAACCATGACATTAATAGAGTTTTGGAGGTTTCTCCTTTCTCCTGTATTTACCAAATTTGCCGGTGTTACCTCCTGTTTCTGATTGGATGCGTATTGTCTCCTAAAGAAGCTTTCCACGAAGCAATCCACTGTGTTGGGAGGGAGAGTGTTATACCATTCCAATGCCTCTTCCTTAAGTGACAATGCGAAGGATCTGCACATGATCGGGTCGCTGTTTGTATAGAATGCCATTGCATTACCGAACGTTTGGTTAAATGCATGATCGGGTCGCTGTTTGTAGGTGGAATACGAAGTACTTCCAAGATGGAAGTCTGATATTTCTTCCGTAAGAAACTACTCTGACCTTCCAAAAGCTGCACGGCAATACGTGGAAAGGGTAGAAGAACTTGTGGGGTCCCTATTCACTACATTGGTGTTGGACCTGGACGTGATGCCCTCATATACAAATGATTTTTCATGTTAAATTTGCATGCCTCTGTAGGTAAAGTTGAGGCTTTTTGCGGTAGGGATGCCAATTCCCGCTAACATTTGATGAGTTTTGGGATGAAAACATATTCGTGGTGACGAGTGAGGATCACCTGCATGATGTAAATATGGTGCTAGCCGTTTTTAATGGCATTTTGGGTTTCATATAGAAATTTGATTCAGGATACTCGACCGTCTAATTTTGCAATACTTGTCGTGGCAATGATGAGTCTCAGTTAGATGTACGGTGATAACATGTGTTCCCTTATTGTGTTACTCATGTGGTAGAAAATAAATGTTGTACTATTAACAATGTTGCATCATGGTTTTGTTGCTCCTTGCAATCTTTATTTATTCTCTCTTATCATTTCCCATCAATTTCACATGGATTTCTGGCTTTAGTTCTTAAGAAATAAATTTTTCTACAAAGTGTCTGTTCTAGTCTATTTTAGTATGATAATATTTTGGAAAAGATAATTGTAAATATAAAAGGAATCTATCACCTACAGAGTACAGAGAACAGAAGAATCTGTTTGAATTTTAGTTTGGAAAATTAAGCCGAGTTAAATTTAGTTGGAGTTGAAATTTTCCTATTTATAGATTTAAGTTAATTAAAGTTTGACGTTAATTTTGCTTCCAGCTAGATCTAAATGAAAGTGTAGAACATATGGACGTATTATTTAATAAAAATTAAAAGTTATTGAGTATTTAAATCGAAATCCAAATCTACCTTTGATCTTAAAAAAATGGTTTGAGTAGGAGATCGGAATATATCCCACACAATAATAATAAAAAAAAAACAGATGAAGGATATCATGTGATAAAGAAAAAGAAAGTATTGTAGACTATTTGAATTAAAGTATAATGACATTGATGTCCTTTAAGATAAATAATTTATCATAAAATATCTATATATCTGTGTTGGAATTTTTGTTTTCTTTTTTAAAAAAAAAAGGTGCTAAACGTTAGTCTACACTTTCCAAATTTCAAGTGGGCGTGGAATGTCCAAATTTTTTCCATGGACAAAAGAATTATCTAATAATTATTTATCAAATTATTGCTAATTAAAGTTTTTTTAATAAATTTTAAATAAGTTAATTTTAAATGTTGTTAAATTAAAATTTAATAAAAAATATTTATATTATTATTATTATTATTATTAATGATTTACGTAAAAAGTTACTATAAGAAAAACATTGCAATGATAATTAACGTTAAGTATTCTTTTAAATATTAAAGCTAAATTTGTTTTGTTGAAAATGTTTTTATAAATTATTAATGATAATATAATTTTGTCATTGGAAATTAATAATAATTGAAATAACATTGATAATTTATAATTAATAATTTGAAATGATTAAAACGGATATATAAATTATATAAGGAAGATTGACGTAACTTTTTCACTGTTTCACTCAGGGTGGATTATTGTGGTAAGCGGGTGTCATCATCTCCCAAATATTTAAATTTTTTTAAAATTATATACAGTATGTACTGAGAATTGACCGTGAATTAAATTATATATTTTTTATTATTTTATAGAGCATAATACTTAATATTAATAAATAATAAATTATAAAATTAAATTGATAAAATAAAAAGTATTATTATGATATTTTTTATTTTCTTTTTTATTACTTTTTGAGTTTTTTTTTTTAATAATACTTGATTCTCATTCTCATGGGTTTTTTTTTTATGTTTATGAAAAAAAAGACATAAATTTATTATTTTTGTTCTTAATTTTCATATCTTTCATTTTCGAAGATAATTAATTTTCTTGTCTTATTTGATAGTAAAATATATTTTAATAATTAACATTTATTTTCATCTCATAAGTTTTCTAATATTTATTTATTATAATAAGAAAAAAATTATATATAATTTTTTTTTATAATTCATTTTTAATTGTATCTTGATTATCATAGATTTATTTAATAATTATATTCACTCAATTTTTGATTACATTGTGATAAATTAATTTAGTCTTAAACTTTATTTTAAAAATTAAGTATATTGATGAATAATAAAATAATATATTTATTTTGTAAGAGTGAGAAAATGGAAGTTATGTGTGCAAATAACACATATTCAGTTAAAAATATAAGATTAATCTAATGATAAAAGTGAGAAGGAAGATGAGAAAAGTTATGAAAATTTTACTCACTAATGATTCAATTCATTTTTAGTTTTAAAAGAATAGTAAATGATGAGAAAATCCAATGAGTCAGTTATACATTTATGATTAAACAAATTATCAATAATATTTATAATTTAGTCAGTTATATAAATGTAAAAGTAATAAAATATTTAAAAATATAATCAATTATATTATTATAATTTATTATTATTCTTTTTCTTCACACGTAATAAAAAGATTTTCTCTTAATTTATATTTGGTTTTGCACATTTTCATTTTCTTCTTTTATCCGGGTAAACTGTATATATATATATAGACACAAACACAACAGAGAGATATTTTGGATGCGTTAATATGTCACCATCAGATAAAGAGATGTATTGTTTCATAATTGTATCATTAGTATTACAATATTTGGTTAATCGTACATGTTCAAGCAACAATTACGTGTCAAATGAATATTTTAATGAATTTCACGACAAGCTGTATCGTACTAAAGTTTCGATTTTTTCTCTCTGTTTTGTAACTGCAATTCATGTACAACAACATCAATGGAGAGTGGAGTCAGTAGTAAGAAAACATCACCTCCATCTTCGCAGCAATTCATTTCTGTTACCACCCCTCTGCTTCATTTGGAAAAGGTATCCAATTTAATCATCTTATTTTAACTGAATAGTTTTTTCTTACTTGTCGTTTATGTATTGTAGAACCCGTCCCAGACATTGAATAGTATTTCTGTTACACCTGATAAGCTGTCGTTGAAGCTATCAAATTAACACTACTTTTCAAGGCAATTTCAGTATTGCCAAGTAGTATTCCAGAAAATAGATAGGGCTAAAGTAATCTTGAGTCGTCTCCCAAAGAACATAGAATTGCTTTTGAATATCTAACTCTTACGAATGCTATGCAATGCTTATGGATAAAAGTATGTTTGGAGAATGTATACAGAACGAATAAGAAACTTAAAAACAGTTACAATGAAATAGGCTAATTCCACTGCTTTTCCAAGGTAGATTCGTCATCGGTTATTCACGGATAATTGTTCAATTGATTATTGTTTAAGTTTCAAATTAATTAAAGTATATTCTTAATTAATTTGAGGGCGATCATGCATTTAACCAAAGTAAATTCTCAATCAAATGCAAAACCTTTCTAGATTATTCACAATAAATTCAACCAAAGTACATTCTCAATCAAATTCTATTGTGTTTAATCATGTCTATTCTTAAATCTCCTAACTAAATTAAAAGCTAATCAATCAAAGTAAATTCTCAATTGATTATATTTGAAATTATTACTAATCAATCAAAGTACATTCTCAATTGATAGTAAAAACCATTTAATCATATGAAAGTTCCTAAATTAAATCAAAGTAGATTCTCAATTTAAACCTAGAAACCCTAAAACTCATAATCAATATGCATGTAGATTCAAACACATTATGATGCAAAAATCTTTGCTTTTAACAAGATAGAGAGATGAAAGACATAAATAGAACAACTTAAATCAATAACCAAAGTAAACAATTGCATTAACTCAATCTAACCTCAGAATCCATAATGGAATTACAGAAGAATAGCCCTAGATGCTTAGCTCTCCATGAATGGAGTTGAATACAAGATGAAAGAAAAGTGAGAGGAGTATGAGAGAATGAATTAAGTGAAGTCCCTTTTTCTACCTCCCTTGGGTCTCTTTATATAGGCTTGATTGGACTTGGACTCTGAATAGTTTGTTGATAAGATATTTTCTGTTGATATATTATATCTTTCAAATATTCATTAGATTAAATTAGTTTTAAAGAATATTTGATAGATATTAACTTAATTATCTTATATCCTATATCTTCCAAATAACTAAAAGATTTAGATAATGATAAAATTATTTGGAAGATATTTTCTTCCCAAATTAAATTCAACAACTGAATTTTATCTTTTAGATTTTCTGACTTTCAAAAATTGCACAAATACCCTGAAATTTCCTCTATCTGCACTTTAGTCCCTTCTGAATTTTCCAAATAAAATCTGATTTTGGGCCTTGAATTGCCATTTGGACCAATAAAACTTATATTTTGAGCTGCACAAATAAACATTAGAACATCCAAGAATAATTTATGCACTAAAACTCACTTTTGGGTGTTGCTCCCTCCACCACCACACCTTTCTCCCTCCACCTCCCTTTTACTATTTTGTCCTTAAGTAAAATTTTATTTTTAGAGTTATTTTTTAATTTTACCCATTCACAACCTATTCCACTAATAACCTATTCTAGTTCCCCGTACATGAGTAAAATACTTTTATTTTAACATTATATTTCTTCTTCTCTTTCTTTTGTCGCGGTGAGATACTACAAATTGTAAAGGTTGGTGATGGTGGAAAGAATTATCAAGCAGTCTCCCTCTCGTGGTGTAGTGTGTGGAGTGGTGCAGTGCGTGTGTTGCTTCCTCAAGGTGCGTATTCGAATAAACCTTCAAATAAAACCCTAAAATAGAAAACGTAACCTTTAAACGGAGGTGACATCCTTCAACGGATGTCAAAATCCTTCAACGGATGTCAACATCCGTTTAAGGTAAAATGATGTCGACATCCGTTTTTTCCTTAAACGGATGTTGACATCCGTTTTTTCCATAAACGGATGTTGACATCCGTTTTTTCCTTAAACGGATGTTGACATCCGTTCTTTCCATAAACGGATGTTGACATCCGTTCTTTCCATAAACGGATGTTGACATCCGTTCTTTACATAAACGGATGTTGACATCCGTTCTTTCCATAAACGGATGTTGACATCCGTTCTTTCCTTAAACGGACTCCAAGTTACGTTTTTAATTTTAGGGTTTGTTTTATTAGTTTATTTTTATTTTGGAAATATTTTAATAATTTAATTTAAATGTTTGATTTATTATTTTTTAATATATTTTTAATGTATTTTAATTATGTAAGAAAAATGAAGAAGAAAGAAACGGATGAGAAAAAGTGAAACGGAGAAGATAAATGGAGTTGTAAAGTAAAACATAAGGTAAATTGTTAAACGGAATTGAGAGATGGAAAGATTGGGTACAGGGAGTAAAGTAGGAGAACTAGGTTTGGAATAAATTAAAATAATAAAAATAAAAAATTTTAATTTGAGGATATAATTGGAATTAAAAAAAATTGGGGAGGTGAAGGAAGAAAGGTGTGGTGGTGGAGGGAGCAACACCCCTCACTTTTTAAGTCTCTTAATTTCCCAAAACCCAACAATTCCAATCATCACAAATTCACTTAAAATCAACCATTTAAGCACAATTATCCCATCAAAAATTTGAATTTTAAAGCATAAATGTGGGCATAAATATGCAGTCATCACACCCCCACACTTATCCTTTTGCACTCCTGGGCAAAATTGATTAATTCCAAGACTTTGTTCTGAGTCATTTTATTCCATATTTGCATTTGGATCAAAAGAATGAGTAGCACTAGACATAGATCAATCATTTAGGCATTACTTTGTCATGGACATGCAAATGGAATCACTTTATTCTTCACACATGAGTTAACTTTTTTTTTAATTCCCAAGAAAATAAAATATGAAAGATAACACTCAAGTCAATATGTATCTATTCCTCTCCAACTCTCTCAAGTGTTTTTGGCTTGTGTTTATACTCAAAATACCCATATAAGTAGACACCCTTGATATTAACAAGACTCTATCATTCACATACTTCAGAAAACATGCAATTATTGATCATGAGGGCTTTTTAAAGGTTGTATTGAGGCCAAGGCAAAGGTAGGAAATTTTCTTGGAATTTCTGAGCTTTTGAAATTGATATAGAAAGAGTAATGACACTTGATTTCAAAAACAACTTTATTTCTTGCTCTTTTAAGGAAGTTTTTTTTTTTTTGAAAATTCCAACTTTTCATCTTCCTTTTTGCTTTTTTAATTGTTATTTTGTGGGTGAGGTACTCACTCACACACTTATTCCTTACTTTACTTCTAACAGAATCCATTACTCCTTCTTCTTTCCTATGGTAAGGAACATATGATTTTTCTTCTTTTTCTTTTATTTGACAATGACTGAAAACAAGAAAAATAGGCTTAAGGCTCAAAGAGGGTTCCAATGGATTAATGTTAGGACAAGTTTATTTGGCCAAGTAGCTAAAACAAGAAATGCCTCAATCATATCAAATCATGCATATTCTCCTTAGTTGCACAACACAGAATCAAGCTAACTATTAGAGTATCAACAAAACATGGGCAAATCACACAAAGAAAAATAGGTATGACACATGGTGGTCCATCCTTAACATTAAGCCCAAAACTCACATGGTTTCAAATTTCTTTCACAAAAGATTTAATCAGGAAATTCTCAAGTCAACTCAATCAGCAAATCATAAAAGCAATCCACTCATATCAACATGACTCATTTTTTTCTTCTTCTTGAATTCATGATCATTCCAGTTACTGATTCAAACTCTCATATCCAATGCAAATATTTATTAAAAACAAACAAAATAGACAAACAAAATAGGGAACAAAATTAATTATTTCCCCACACCCCCACACTTAAACTATGCATTGTCCTCAATTATGCCTTATATATAAAATGCAAAGAAAAAGTATGAGGGAACTTACCTCCTTCATGGTGGAAGGAATGCTAGTAGGACTTCATTAGAAAAGTCATCCTGGATAGGAATGTTATCTTTTCCCTTTTCAATCCTACTAAGATGGTCAACTACTAAATTATGTGACCCACTTCTGTCTTGAATAAGAGTCAACTTGTCCTTCTCGTTCTTGACCATTGTGATTCCATATTTCTCGGGAACCACATGTATAGGGCCCACCCAAGTGCTGTCAGAATTTGAATATATAAGACCTGTTTGTAGCAACTTGGTGTCCTTTTTCTTTACAACCCCCATCAGTTGAGGATTCAGTCTTCCTTGAGGTTGTCTCACTGGTTTAGCATCCTCCTCCAAAAGTATTCTATGCATGCAAAATTATGTAAATTTGTTATATCATTAATTGACATAGAATCTCCAATAGAGTATCTTGCAATTTTATTATGTAAATTCATTTTAACTGATATAGATTTAATAATACTAATATAATATTAATCACTTAAAAGGGTTGAATTTTTACAATTTTACTGGTGAAGTTTTAATCGGGCTTAAGACTTCAAAAGGTAAAGTTAAATACAAGGTTTGCTTTATATATAACTTAAGATGAATTTATCTTTTGAAGTCTTTAACTTTAACTTGTAAGACTTACTTCACCTTGATAAAATAAAAAATAACTCTTTACAAAAGTAAATTAACCCTGTTTAATAAATTATCCCTAGAGATTAATAATTAATATATAATTTTATACCGTTACTTGGGCAAATAGTTAATTTATAGTTTCGTATGTGTAATAGGGAAAAAATATAATAATATGTTTGTAACTTTTTCTTAAGATTTAAGAATGAATAAAGATAGAGAAGAAAATGTTCACACTAGGTAGAAATGTATTGTATTTGAGTTATATATAAAAACATAATATAGATGTTTATATGTATAAGGAAGAAGAAAATAAAGTGCAGATTAGTTGCTGCAGATGCTAAGTTAACATTCTTAATGACTCATTTTTTCTGTCCTTTTTGCCTATGTAAACACGCATGTATATTTGTATTATTTGCATCATCATTTATTTTATAATTTAACACTTTATTTAAGAAAATCATTTCTAGAGCTTAAAGATTTAAATATTTTATACAGCATTGTAGATTTTTTTCTCGATTGTTACAATTTAAATTAAAGAGAAAATCTATTTTAAAAAATAATGTTCATACAATAAGTCTAATACTTGTCCATATCTCAACTTCTTAACTTCCACTTTATTTAAATATCTTTACTATCAAATAATTTAAAGATGTAAAATATGCAAGAGTGATGAGATTTATAAATACAAAATTTAGACTTTTCACTAATTTGGTTATACTGTTCTTTGATGAGATTCAAAATATTCTAATGTTTGATATATTAATTTTTTAATATATTTTAAAACATCAAAATTAGTATTGATCTATCCTTATCCTAATATCTCGCCACGCAAGTGGTTGCGCCAATATAGGGTGTGGCGTGAAAAACCACACGATGGTGGAGCTTAAATCCTATACATTTTAACCCATTCATGATATATGGGCCCTTACCCTGCAAAACTAGAGTCAGGCATAATCAATTGTCAACTGCTGCAAGTACAACATTTTCCAGAAAAAATTACAACGTCACTCTCATTATCTGTGATCATTACACCCCAAGTAAGGTTCTCAGCATCATGGAAGCAGCAGAGTTCTCAACATCATGGAAGCAGCAGAGTTCTCAGCATCCTTTAACTTAGATTTTTCGCAGCCATTCCTTAGCAGAAAACCACCCTCCTCTTCTTCAATAGTTATCTTAACAGAACAAACGAATCTCTTCCCATGAGCGGGACCGGACTCCTCTGCAATACTGTAACCCATTGCCAAGAAATAATTAGTTACTCAAAATATCAAAAGTTTTAAACCTGAAAATTAATGTTACTCATTTAATAACCCATCTTAAAAGAAGTACCTGTATTCTGGCTTAGGCCATTTCTTATTCTGACAGAGTTCGTTTAGTTTTTGTTTAGCTCTTAGCTGCATGTCAGTAATGGAAGGCCTCATACTGGTGGGAGGAAGCAGAGGTGCAAGTGTATCCAACGCAATCTTGGCAGCTTCAAGTTTAGCCAGATCCTTTTTGGCAGCGGAAGCAGAGGCTATAAACTTTCCATCAACAAAGACATAAGCTATACTATCTGTTTCCTTCCGCACAGATTTAATATTAAGGAGCTTCCCCATTTTCTGGCATATTTTAAATAATTCCTTCACCGGATGAGGCTGTTGCTCCAAATCACCAGTGTCACTATCGGTTCCAAAATTACTCTAAATTTCTGTCAAAATCATAATCACAGTCACAATCCACAAATAAGGTTTTATATCTCTTCGTACTGATTTTAATGCAACTTGAAATTTTGAAGCCATCACCCCCTGCATTATAATCTTGAGCCAATCGAAAATGTAACATCCCAATTATATAATAACCAACATCATATAATAAGGACGTCAACATCCAAATAAAGAGAACAGTCAAATAAAAGACCAAATTTTAAACTTTAAACAGTTTAAAGTATTTGAACACTACTAGCATTCAAATAGGAAAATTCCTAAGTAGACTACACCGCAACATCAGCATCCTTTAGCTCTTGCTCCAAGGGAATCTCCTCATCAACGTCTGCTCCCATCCAAGTAGATGATCATCGCCAAAGAAACATACCCAAACAGTTAATTCATGTCATCATACATAGTTACATATAAAAGAACAATTAAAGCATACTCATTAAACCACAACTCACACACTCACACGACTCATCCGGATTTATATAACTATCGAACTATCAGTCGTCTTTGCATTTGCATAGTTCAACTGGCACTCCCCAACACTAGCAAGGTAAATCCCCCACCTGTCTATGTCTACCATCAAAGACTATAGACGAGGACCTCCTCTACTCTCACCACTTACACGATTCTTCTCTATGTGAGCATGAACAATGCTTTGAGTGTAGAGATAGACAGACCGAATCCAAAGTTCACTACAGTTATACAGAACAACCACAACACCCCACATATCACTTTCATCCATCTCACCGTGAGATGTCCAATTCATACTCAAATTCATCATTTAAATTTGCAGTCATATCATCACAGTAATTTAACATATCACATGCATTTACATACTTTCACACAAATCACATCACAGTATACATTCCAAACATTTTGCACACTTAATCCAACCCAGTACAAGAGCAAATGAAACTTAGAACCGAACACTATTTGCCGAGCACTATTTTGCCGAACACTATTTGCCGAACGCTATTAGCACAATTTGGCCGAAGACTATTTACAGCACTATTAGGTCGAATGCTATTTTGGACGAACGCAAAGAGACCCAACGCTATCAACCGAACACTGTGAGGTCGAACACTATTTGAACGAACACTGTGAGATCAAACAATTCTAGGCCGAACGCTCAAAACCGAACACCATATTAGATTGAACACAATTTGCCGAACGCTAAAACCGAAAATCATAATGGATCGCATCTTGTTTGGACGAACGCTCAAAGGTCAAGCCTCATCAAGACCGAACGCTACCTATGACAAGTTCTACCTGAGGACAAACATCATCGAGAACGATCACTAACTGAGAATAAACCTCATCAAGACCGAACGTTCACTATGGACGATCACTAACTGAGAATAAACATCATCAAGACCGAACGTTAACCATCACTAATACACCAAGACCGAACGCTTACAAGCCAAACCTCAGAATACCTGATCCAGGTCGAACGCTAACGATCATTAGCACATAATAAGACCGAACACTATCGACCGAACACTATCAGGTCGAATACTGTTTGTACGAATGCTTATATATCAAATACTTTTGGACGAACGCTTACAGACCGAACACTCTCAGGTCGAATACTGTTTAGACCGTACACTATTTGGAACGAACACTATTAGGTCGAATACTGTTTATACGAACACTATCACATCGAATACTGTTTGAACGGACGTTTACAGAGTGAACCCTATCAGGTGGAAAACTGTTTGGGATCTCAAACACAGTTTAATATTTCTACAATCTATAGAAACAGATCTAGCTCCCCTTACCTCTTTGAAGACTTCCTTTGCAAACCTTGAATCAATCTCTGCACTGTGTTTCTCCTCTGCCGTTCCAGCCCTCTGTTACAGTGTCTAACTTATTCTTTCTCTCTCCTCTTCACCTCTCTCAGATTTTGCTGCAAGGCTTCCACTCCCACAAATACAGAACCCAATTTCTCCTTTCAACCCATGGGCTCTTCCCTTAAAGGGAAAGAAGAACCGTGCACTGGTGCCAGCTGGACGAACCTCAGCCGTCCCCTTCCATTCCTCAGTGCAGTGTCCATTAAGAAGATGATGATGATATTTCCTGGTGGTTGGAGCACTTCAAAGTGGAATGACCCACCACCCACCAGCTGCTGTTGCCACTTCTTTGTTGGACATGAAGCCCCTTCCCCCACCACTTTCAAACGTGCCCCCTCCCCCACCACTTTCTTTTAAAAAAAAACGAACGGTACTTACAGAAAACCTCATCCAAAAAAATTACGAACGTTATAATTCTTTCTCAATTCATGTTCAAAACATGGAAAATAACGTAAAACTTTATGATATAATCACTTACGAAATCCTGGATTGCAATTTCGAAACTCAAAAAAATTGCCATCATTCATTATCAGCTTAGAAAAAAATCAATGCAAAAACACCAGAGCAAAAAGTAAAAGTAAAACCTTTACAAATAAACTTTAATACGCACCTCCCAGAATTTCTCCAGATCGAATCCCAGATCAAAGTATACAGCTGCTGCGACGGACTCTACGATATCCGAAAGGACCTTGGGGGCCCCACGGATCCACCGTGTATCCCAACGGGGTATTTCTCTAGGGTGACATTCGATCTCATCCCTGAGCACAGATGAGAAGCTTTGGCGGATGAAACGGTGGAGGCCGCGATGGATGGCAACTCGTGCCAGCTTCTCTTTGCTGACGTTGGCATCAAGTAGGTCAGATAGTTGGCCAGGATCGAGCTGGGGGTAGGCGAGAAAGAGGTGTTTGCTGATGGCTAGCCTATAATGTGATCTCCCACGAACTCAAGTCGCTCATAAGAAACACCTGTGGAAGATGAATGGGTGAGAGCTTCTTCTAGAAGCTTCCCATCTATGAATCCGTAGCTCAAGATTCTCTCTACCTCAATCACAGATGCTTCCATCTCTCTCTGATCTCTTTCAACCCTTTTTCTCTGCTAAGGCTAACTCAGAATCTTATTCTTTCTAACTCCATCTGGGAATTTGCTTACTACACTCCTCCAATTCCTCCTTGCAGGTCCACAATATTTGGAATTCCTGTTTTACCCTTGTTATTTTATTTGGAAGTTTCAAAAAAATTTGTTGTGCTGGTGACTGAATCTGGAAGAGAGTTATGGTGGCAAGGTGTGGTGGAACTCGTGTTGGTGTTTCATGGTGGTTTACGTTTCAAAATGGTGAAGTTCAGGTTATTGGAATTCGGAGTCCGAAATATGTGTTTCCGGATTGATGTTTCACGAAGTGTTAGAGGAATATTCCAGATAAAAAAGAAAATCTAGAATAGTGATGTTATCTTGTACATTCTGAAAACAACATCCTGAAGTATTTGTTCAATGTTCAATTTCTTCTTCCAAGAACCAATCCAGAATACGGAATACCCATCCCGAAAATTAATAAAAAAAAATTGGAGCCACGTGGGCCATCAAGAAGATTGTCTCTGATGGTGTCAATGCAGAGATGGAGGAGAAGGAGCAGATGAAGAAAAACGAACAAACGAAAGGAGAAGTGGAGAACCGGAACGGCTGTGCAAGGAAGAGAGAAAAGAAAAAAGTAAAATTATTATATTAAAGTAATTAGATACATTATTCAGATTATTCAAGGGGTGCTGGGCACTGCAAGTTTTGAAGGAAGAGACATATCCAGATATATTGGGTTGACACTCATTTGATAACATGGCCTGATTTCTAGAGTATTTATGAACATCGAGTAAGCACGCTTAGTAAACGCATTGGAGTGATAACAACAAAGACTGTGGAAGTGTATTGTGATTTATAAACTTCTAACATAGTATCTTTGGTTTATACAGTATCCTATACCAATTATACTGTGAGTTAAGTTTCTCAATCTAGAACTGGTTAATATAGTTTGTTACACTAGCTCTGATGCATTATATCTTATAAAACCCAATAAATTTTCTTCTTTTCTCTTTTTCAATCTTTGTTTCTTGCAATATGCGGGATAAAAATTGAATATAATATTGTAAAAATATCTTGTTTATGAACATTGACATTATTTTTTCTTCCCGAAAGTGTCGTTTCAGTTTTCTTCCGCAAGTGGAGGTTGCTTCTCTTCCTGCGAGGCTCAGGATTGAGTTGGCTGTTGCGCTCTTCCTTAAGTCACGAGATTTCTCCTTAATCAATGGGAATCGTGGCTCCCTTTAGCTACATAAGTAGTGCATTTTATTCACTCCAAGGAATACACAAAGAAAAGAACTCTCTCATCTCTCATTCTCTCATTTATCTTTCTTTCTAGTAAAATCTCGAATTTTTCTTATACCCCTTTAGAGTTTCTATGAGATTCTAAAATATTTTTAAGAAGTTTTTGTTGTATCGTACAAACTTGTACAACACACTCCATATAAGTTGTTAAGAATGGTAATTTACACATCTCAAAAAATTATATTCGTGATTTTGTTAGCTTTTCTAACATATATTTCTAATATATATATATAATATGTAACATTATCCATAACACATATAAAGACAAATAAAAATAAAAATTTATCCATTTTTAAGACAAACCAAAATAATTTTGATGACAACAAAATATTAAATTTAATTAAATCTCAATGTTAGTTATAAACTATGAATAATTTATAATTTGTTGGCTTAATATACTACATTTAAATTTATGAAAAAAATTATTTAATTATTTATTGTGAAAACAACAGCCTGATGAAGTTATGCAGCAAATGAAGATGCGTGTGAGTTGAAGTATGAAGCAGGAGACGAAGCATGAAGGTGTGGACGTTAGACGCAGCATTGCAGCGGTGCCAATGGCCGAGGCACTTCAGAGAGATTCTCTCACAAACGATCCTCACCGGCCTCATCTCAGACCCCTACGCCGCAAGCAGACTCATAAACTTCTCTACTCGCTCTGCTCTCGTTCCCTTCGACTATTCCCTCCGAATCTTCAACCATCTTCACAACCCCAACCCCTTCACATGGAACACCATCATGCGCGCCCACTTCGAACTCCAAAACAACCCTCACCAAGCCCTCACACTCTACAAGCTCTTCCTTGCGAAACACGCAAAACCCGATAACTATACCTACCCAATTCCTCTTCAATGTTGCGCTGCCCGGGTGTCCGACTTCGAGGGAAGGGAGCTGCACGCACATGTCGTGAGGTTTGGTTTTCATCAAGATGTGTACGTCCGGAACACGCTGATCAACTTGTATGCTATATGTGGGAGGATGTCCAGTGCGCGCCAGGTGTTTGAGGAAAGTCCTGTCTGGGATTTGGTATCTTGGAATACTGTTTTGGCGGGGTATGTTCAGGCGGGAAATGTGAAAGAGGCGGAACGTGTGTATAGGGGAATGCCGGAGAGGAACACCATTGCTTCGAATTCCATGATTGTGCTCTTTGGAAGGAAGGGGTGTGTGGAGAAGGCGCGGCGGATTTTTGATGAGGTTCGATGGAGGGATATGGACATGGTGTCGTGGAGTGCGATGGTTTCTTGTTATGAGCAGAATGAGATGTGTGAGGAGGCGTTGGTTTTGTTTGTGGAGATGAAGGCCAGTGGGGTGACAGTGGATGAGATCGTTGTGGTTAGTGTTGTATCCGCGTGTTCGCGAATTTTGAATGCTGAGATGGGGAGGTTGGTGCATGGTTTGGCGGCGAAAGTTGGGGTTGAGGATTATGTTAGTCTTAAGAATGCTTTGATTCATTTGTACTCTAGTTGTGGGGAGATAGTGGATGCGCAAAGAATTTTTGATGATGGTGGTGTTCTCTTGGATCAAATATCTTTGAACTCGATGATTTCTGGGTACTTGAGGTGTGGTTCGATTGAAGATGCTGAGAAGTTGTTTTATTCCATGCCGGAGAAGGACGTTGTGTCTTGGAGTGCCATGATATCTGGTTATGCTCAACATGAATGTTTTTCAGAGGCTTTGGCATTGTTCCAAGAAATGCAGCTTCATGGAGTCAAGCCCGACGAAACTGCTTTAGTTAGTGCCATCTCGGCTTGCACCCATCTGGCTGCTTTGGACATAGGGAAATGGATTCATGCTTATATAAATATAAATAAATTACAGGTTAATACTATTCTGAGCACGACTCTTATAGACATGTATGTGAAATGCGGGTGTGTGGAAAATGCATTGGAGGTTTTCTACGCGATGGAGGAAAAGGGGGTTTCTACCTGGAATGCAATCATTCTTGGGTTGGCAATGAATGGTTTGGTAGAACAGTCACTCCGCATGTTTGCAGATATGAAAAAAACGAAGACACTTCCTAATGAGATAACCTTTATGGGAGTTCTTGGGGCCTGTCGGCACATGGGCCTAGTCAATGAGGGGCGTCACTACTTTAGTTCCATGATCCACGAACACAAAATAGAGCCTAATATTAAGCACTACGGATGCATGGTTGATCTTTTTGGACGGGCAGGTTTGCTTAAAGAAGCGGCGGAGCTGATTGAGAGTATGCCAATGGCACCTGATGTTGCCACTTGGGGTGCCTTGCTCGGGGCTTGTAGAAAACACCATGACAATGAAATGGGAGAGAGGGTGGGAAGAAAACTTATTCAGCTTCAGCCTAACCATGATGGTTTCCATGTATTATTGTCAAATATATATGCTTTAAAAGGAAACTGGAGCAATGTTCTTGAAATTCGGGGAATTATGGCACAACATGGGGTGGTAAAGACACCTGGTTGTAGCATGATTGAAGCAAATGGGATAGTTCATGAATTTTTGGCTGGAGATAAGACCCACCCACAAATAAGTGATATTGAGCACATGTTAGATGAAGTGTCAGCAAAGTTAAAGATTGAGGGTTATGTACCAACCACAAGTGAGATTTCACTAGACATAGACGATGAAGAGAAGGAAACTGCACTTTTCAGGCACAGTGAGAAACTTGCAGTCGCCTTTGGACTTATCACTATTGCTCCACCAACTCCAATTAGAGTTATGAAGAACTTGCGAATTTGTAATGATTGCCACGCTGTTGTAAAGTTAATCTCCAAAGCATTTGATCGCGAAATTGTGGTAAGGGATCGTCATCGCTTTCACCACTTTAAGCGTGGATCTTGTTCCTGCATGGATTTTTGGTAACAAAACCGTAGTGGCTATTAAGTGAATGAGTATTTTACGTGTAAGGAACATGTACTCAATTTTTTCATTGTTGACTCAAATATCAAAGCATGTGGAATTTAAGATTTTCACGATTTGGTTTGCCTTGCTATGAAATCAAATTTTGTTCATTTTTGTGATCTTGTTGGCAAAGAATGACAGGTAGAGAATACCTTACAATCCAGGATAATATCACTCCAAGATTCTGAAGAGAAATGATACTTCTGCCAATGTTAATTGAGTTTGCATTCAGCGGTTGGCCTCTGGGAAAGTTTGCAAAAATCCAAAAAATCTCGATCAATCTCCATTGTCTTTGGTTCAGTGACTATTCCTGAGCAATTGAGTTTATAGTGGAACTCATCTATTGTACTTGTTTTTTGAAGCAAGCTCTTTCCTTAGGCTTGTAATAGGTTTCTTGGACTAATGGAATAGGTTTTCCGGGTGAGTGATGGAGACCTTCTTGGACCAATGAGGGTGGGTCTGACCCTTTGAACAGGTTCCTTGGTTGATAAACTAGCACACGGATTAGGCATGACTAGGAAAGGAGCAAGGATGGCTTCTCGGATTAGTTCTTGGTTTTCTTTTGGTTCAAGAGGGCCTCGACAAAAGGGTGGTATTCTTGGAGTCTGATGAAGGTTTGGAGGTATTTGAACAAGGTAACTGAGGTTTTCAGGTGGTGGGGTGGTTTCTATAAAGGTTGGTGGTGGTTCTTAGCAGCCAAGGTGGGAAGTTTACCCAATCCTAGATCAAGATGGAAGGAGGAAACCGAAAGGTGCAAGCTTATGGGGGCAGAACTGTTATTTGTGTTGAACTCATTTATTTACGCCACAAGAAAATATACATGGTTGTACATGTTTGTCTAAAATCTAAAAGAATATGTAGTACGAGAGTATTATTGCGCAAATAAATACTACTTTCTTTTGGTGACATCTAATGATCAATGAAAAATGCAAAATAAATGTTTCACTAGATGAAAATAAACAAAGATTAAACAACAATTTTGTGGACAGGCTGATGAGTCTCGGTTTGATGCATCTCTTTATGTTACCTTTTGTCTTTAATTTCTTAGTTTTAGATCAGATTTAGTTTCGTTCCCTTAATTCTTAGTTTTTCTTAAAATGAGTTAAATAAGTGTTTGTAGATAGGAGTTTTAGTTTAGTTTCTAAATTGGTAGACTTCTAGTCTTTGTAAGTAATATAGTGTAGCTTTCAGTTTAGCTTAGCTTCAATTTTAATTGCAATTGTAGAATTCAGTTCTGTGGTTAGTAGAATTTAGTTTTGATAGCCTTTCATCATTTTTCAGCTTGGTGATTTTAGTGTTTGAACTCACTGGTTTTAGATAGTTAGTTTCTGAATTAATAGATTTCTGTAGTCTTATAAATAGTAAAAGTTAGATTTGATTCTTAATCTTTAATGTAGATTTTAGTTTGTGTTTTTTTTAGTCAATATGAGTATTTCAAGCCAGCTTTTACTTCTATTTTTTACGTAGAATTCAATTGTTTAAATTGAGATTTTAGGTGCTGATAATTGAAGGTGCAGTACATTTGAGACGATATGTCCAGCTGGTGGTTTTGATTCTGTGAAAGTATGTACAGTGAGCAGTCTTCCGGTGATGTAAGTTGTTGAAGAAAGTGTGCTGAACCTGACCAGCTGTATTTGAATGTGCTCACATGAGAAGCTTGCCATGGGAGCTTTAACCTGCTGGAGTTTGGACTTGTTAGAGAAACGTGTTGGCAGAGGTAATTTTGAAGCAGAGAAGCTAACCAAGACTTGCAACCTGCTGATCCTGAAGTGATGACCTGCTACCAGCTGTCAAGAACTCCAATAGACAGATTATGCACTTTGAAGAAACCTGTGCCAGCCAGTAGCTTTTGAGGAGAGCTGCTCTAGTTACTTGCTACTTAGGTGATTTGTACTGTTCTAGTTACTTGTATAGTTAGACTAGGCTAGGCTAGGCTAGGTAGTTTGTACATAATTTTTACTTGCTATTGGCAGTTCCTATGACCAGTTCTAGGCTGTTTTCCAGTTTTATAGGCTTGGACTTCTAGAAGCATATACAAGGCTTGGATCTTAAACTTGAAAGAGGGACGAATCATATTTTTAGATTTCTCAGTTTTTAGAATAGTTTTCTCTGGAGATTTCTGGTTGTCTAAGACTCCAAAATGAGCTAGACACCAAAGGGCTTCGGTGATTGTACTGTTCGCATCAAGTTTCATTCAATTCAAGTTAATTTTGCTTTTAATTCAGTTTTGCATTGTTTTCTGATATGCAATTCAATCATATTAATCTCTTAATGCTTTTTACTCAGTTGCAATTGTAATTCAATGTCTCGGATGTGTTTCCTTACTTTTGAGTCAGAATATAAATTTTCTACTCTTGAACATTTGATTTTCATTCTTGCACCTTACTAGCCTCGGTTATTGTTAGGACCCTTTGTAAGAATCCTATCTATCTCTCTTACTCTCACACCTCATTACTCTAACAGAAAGCAATTGTAAAAGAAATGATTTGTATTCACATCAAAGAATCAAGAATACAATTGGGAAACCAGGAGCTTAACCTCCCTCACCAAGTCTAAACTGGTCTGTAACTCAAGAGTAAAATCACTGTTCCTTGTAACTACAAAAGATGTCCTTTTTATAGACCTTTTCCCGCCCCCTTAACTGCTCAACAGTTAAGTACTCATCTTTATTTCTCTACTATCTTTCTCCTTTCATAAACCCTCAAGGTCCTAACAGTTATGGATCCATGCTGAGATACTGGTGAATCCAAAGTGATTTCTATACTCCAAGGATTTCAGAAATTAACATTAGCAAGTAAGATTGAGAGTTAAATGAACTTGAATAGGATTTTCACTTTCTGGTTTAGAGCAAACACTTAGCTACGCTGAAGTTCAACCTGTTTTGTGATTTTTGGTTCTTTAATATGTTTTTCATCAAATTTTCATTCCTCTACTTCCTTTCGTAATAATAAATTTGTTCCAATCATTAGATTTCAGTTTTAGTTCAGATTAATCAATTTTTACAGTTAACTCTCGCGCCACTCGGCTCTAGCTTTGGTTTAAATGTTCAATTTTAGTTTTTGCTGCTTATTTATAGTTTCAATCTATGTTTTGTGGTTATTTCTACATTAGATTCTAGGATTAGTACTCAATTTTCCAGTTTTTTGGGTTAGATGATTTTCTGAATTTAGGAAGTCTGCACTTGGTTTTTTCGTTAAATTTTGTTTTAAAGTACCATTAGCATTGTTATAAACCTATTTGCATGTTCATATCATGATTCAATCCATAGCATAGCATATAAAGCCATTCTGCATATCAGACCACACGAACACCCTTACTGTCAAAGCTGTCACGCTAGAGTTGGACTGGTGCTGTCCAGTTCTGGGTTTTGAGTGCAGATTTGATCATTCTACCGTGGTTTGACAGTTCTTAATTCATCTATGCATATTTTTAGTGATTCAAATATTTCTCATTCATTTGGATTGTAATATCTCAATACCATTACATTTCTTGGGCACTAATCAAAGCCTGTGATATTATTGTAACGATCCAACAAAGAATGATTGGCACTTGTAGCATCTTTGCTAATTATGCAGAAAAATTGATTGAATAGTCAACAATACGGATTCCATTAACACCTTCCATTCAGCTGTATCTACTCCTACAATACCACAATTTTGTGAAAACTCAAGTTAATGATGAATTTCTTACAGGATTGAAAATGGCATCTATATTAGTAAGAAGTGACCTATCTGCTCAAATTCCCGTTTAACAGCCAATCATAAAATTGACAGATCTCACTATGAAGAATAGCATAGACACATTACTCTGCTTCTCTGAACTGCCAACCCATTCTCAGCAAAAAAGAAAAAGAAAATCCGTTGCCTAAACAAGGTTGCCTTATTCAATTGCTACGTGTCAATGTTAAACCCCTTTGTCCAGACAGGGATGCAGTATATTAGTATTCCCAAAGAGAATGAAACACAAACTGTGATAACGGCATAGGCATAGGCATAATCATCCATGACTTCAAATGTCAAAGGCAATGACTGTGTTGGTATTCAATTGCAGTCCCAAATACAAGATAATTTAGAATAACTAAGATTGCAGAACATACACGATCATTTAAATGAGGGACACAGATGATGAGAAACAAGAGCAAAGAACTCTAACAGGAAGAAAGAGAGAAACATATAATTGTGTGTCTAACATGAATTAGGAGCAATGTAAATCTTCACAGACTCTCTAATAAAGTATAACCTATAGAGGTATTCATTATAATAAGAGAATAAGAGTCTAACCTGGTCTGTTGATCCTCCTCCATCAATCCTTCCTTGGACAAATCACAGCAAATAATTGTTTATGGGGCTAACTTACAGAATAAACTGTTTAATCTATCCAAAGAGTTGAGTTTGAAAGACATATAGATGTCATTCAACGCTTGTAACATGATGCAAGCAGAGAAGAACGTGTACAAAAGTTCCCCATTAAAAGTAGATGAGGATGTAGATGTCCAGACATCAAGGCTAAAAGTTCATAACAAATACGACCTATAGCACAAACAGTCTTCATGTGATGAGATTTGGTTGAATAAACTCCCCAACACGTTATGATTTGGGAAGAATCAAATCCTTAAAACAGCCTTCAAGTGATGAGATTCAAATAATCTTGACGTCCAATCACATAGAATAACTACATGTAACTAACCCAGGAAATCATGGAATGTATTGTCTTTAATTAGTGCCGTCAGGTGCTTTAATGCTAGTGAAATTTCATCACAACTAGGATGTGACTTATCACCCGCAACAAATAGGTTTGTAATTTGTCCTACAACGATCCAGCTACAGCCAGGCATTTTTTGGATATCTTTCTGCATCATTGTTCTCCTCAAAGATCTAGCTTCATCCCAAAGTCCAGATGCAGCATACAAATTTGAAAGCAGCACATATGAAGAAGAGTTTCTGGGTTCTAACTCAATAAGTTTCTTAGCCGCTCTCTGTCCCCTCTTTTCATCCCCATGTATTCTGCAAGCACCCAATAAATTGGCCCAAATCATAGCATTCGGTTCAACTTCTATTTTGTCAATGAACTCTTCAGCTTCCTTTAGAAAACCCCACCTACCAAGTAGATCGACCATGCAAGCGTAGTGATCCCCTCTAGGCTCAATTCCATAACAGTTTACCATGATGTGAAAAACTTGAAGACCCTCATAAACCCACCCTGCATGGCTACAAGCAGTGAGCACTCCAAGAAATGTTACCTTATCAGGGGTAATGCATGATTGAGCCATCTCATTAAAGACCTTCAGGGCACTTTCTGCATAACCATTTTTGGCAAATCCAACTATCATTGAGTTCCAAGAAATCACATCCTTTTTAATAGTCAATTCATGAAAAACTTGAACAGCACTTTTTACATCGCCACATTTTGCATACATGTCTACAAGGGAACTACCTGTTAACTCATCTAAGTCAAAACCAGTATGGAAGATTAGAGAATGTATCTCTCTACCATCATGCAGTGAGGATAAGAGAGCAGAAGCTCGAAGAACAGTAACAAAAGTTGCTTGGTCGGGTAAGATACTGTTGCCACGCATTTCCTGATACAAGTTTAAGGCCACATCACTGCACTCATTTTGGGTATATCCTGAAATTAAAGCAGTCCACATTACCGTGCTTTTAAGGTTAGAAAACTCCGAGAAAAGAACGCTTGCATCTGCAAGCCTTTGTGAATCCATATACATGCCCAACAAAGAGGTTCCTAAGAATTCGCTACCACATAAGAGACCCCTCTTTACTACAACACAATGGATCTGCATGCCTAAAATTACCTTTGCAGAACCCTTACAAACATCTATGATGCTCACAAATGTAATCTCAGATGGCTTCAGTCCCAGTATCAGCATCTCATGAATAAGACTAATAGCTTCTTTTATGTTTTTTGGAGCATATCCTGCAATCAGAGCATTAAAGGAGACCACACTCCGTTCAGGCATCCTAGAATAAATTTTTTGTGCATCTTCAATGTCTCCGCATTTTGAATACATGTCAATAAGAGAACTTCCAGCAAAAAGGTTAGTTTCTAAACCCAACTTAACTGACAGGCAATGGAGTTGCTGTCCTACATCTAGGACCTTAATATTTCCACATGCACTAAGTATGCTGGCCAAAGATACCTCGTCAGGTACAACGCCGTCCAAATTCATTCTTTGAAACAAACTGAAAGCAACAGCCTCCTCTTCTTCCTGCACATAACCAACAATAATGGCATTCCAGGAAACATGATCTCGGCATGACATGAGCTCAAACTGCTTAGCAGCTTCCGTCAAAGCCCCAGCTTTGGCATACATATCTATCAATGAATTGTTGACAAATAAATTAGAGGTAAAACCCTTCTTGATAATAGTTGAATGCAACTGGTGACCAATTCGTACGTATTCAAAGGATGCACACGAGCTCAAAATGCTTGTGTAGGTAAATTCATCTGGGTGAACGCCACATATTGTCATATCCGAGAACAACTCCATGACATTACTTAAATAGACATTCTGTGAATAAATTCCTAGCATGGTGTTCCAGACAATCAAATTTTTGTGAGATATAGCATCAAATACTTGGCGTGCAGCATCCAGCATCGCACACTTGCCATACATATTGATCAAAGAACTTGCAACGTATATACTGGAATCGAAACCTTGCTTGATAGCCAGGGCATGAACTAGGAAGCCGTGATGGAGGGCGGCTAAACTGGCAATTGCACTTAAAACACTTGCGAGTGTGGATCTTGAGGATTTGACACCATGCTTACTCATTTGACGAAAGAAGGCAAGAGCCTCCTGATAATGGCCTCTCTTGGCATGACCAGAAATCATGACATTCCAGGCCACAACATTGCGGGTGGAGATGGGCATCTGTGCAAACAATTGGCAAGCATTGTCCAGCTTTCCTAAAGAGGTGTAAGTGTTTAAGACGGTGACAAGTGCCACAGGGTCTAGAAGTGGAAAAGAAGCGGGAGAAACAGTGGTGCGTATTTTGTCAAATACGTGAAGTGCTTGCTGAGGCAAGCCGGCTTGAACATAACCAGAGATTAAAGAGGTCCAAGAAACAGGGTTGAGATGAGGGGAGGGTGCGGCATCAAATAGGGTGCGAGCAGAAGTGAGAGAGTGGGAATTGACGTAAAGATGGATGAGTGCGCCATGACAGAAGGAGGCAGATTGAATACCCCTCTTAATTATGCAGCAGTGAACTGCCCTCCCCAACTCAACATTGTGTAGCTTTGCACAGGCGGACAGAGTGATGGCGAAAGTAAACTGATCAGGGGAATGGCCAGAGTTGAGAAAAGAAGCAAAACATCGAAGGACACTTTGGGGCAATCCATGGGTGGAGTGCATGCGAAGAAGGGAATTCCAGACACTGGCATTCCCCTTCGCCTTCCCCTTCGCCTTCCCCTTCGCCTTCCCCTGACACTCACTGTCAACACTCCAACGCCCATGGTAGCCTCTCCCTCTCACCACACCTCTCACTGTAACACTCACGCGCATCAATCAATTCGATTTGATTCCCTTTTCTCCCCTTCCAACTATCCGCACATTCTTTCTCTTTTGTTCTTCTGTTATAAGTAAAATCCAATTTGTGTATGGAACCTTCTATTCTCGTTTTTAATTAAGACCAAATGACAGACGACATTTCATCCTTCCCTATGAAGCTCCGAGACGGCTGGGAGGCCGCGCTTCCCCGCTTCCGACACTTTGCTGACACGGACACCGTTTTTAGGACTAGACACGGCCCTGTTCTCGGACGCGGCGAAGAAGATACGTCTTGGTTGTTGCAACCGGAAATCGAAAAAAGCGGAGTTGCATAGGAAAACTCTCTTTTTATGGAAACATTTTTTTTCGGAAGCTTTTGATAAGGTGTAGGAAGCTTTATATTCCATGAAGGAGGAAAATAAAGAACATGAAGATCATGAACAGAATAATTTAAGAAATTAAGTAAATTTTAATTTTATTCTAATTTTACAAAATGTTAAATTTGTTGGACGACCCAATCAGTGTTTGCTAGGCGAGTGGTGTAAGGACCTAAATAATTCTTTATTTAAAAGAAGATAAGGCGGGGGGGACAATCAGTGCTGGGAAGCACCAGCCGTCCCATTGAAAGAAGTGGGATTTTATTTTATTTGGCAAATCAGAGACAACACACGTTCGGGGCCTTGCTCTCACTTTTGGCACCTTTCAAAAAGCAATTCACGTAGGAGATAAAAGGGGGTATGGGTTCTGCACTTGGAGAATGAAATCCTTGCTGCAAAATCCGTGAGAGAGGTGAAGTTGAGAGCTGCTGGAGTTTCAAGCAGGCAAGAAGGGTATTGGGTGCTGCATCCGGAGGAGTAAAGACCTTTACTGCAAATCTTTTGGAGAAAGATCCAAGGAAGTCTTCAAGAGGTAAGGGGAGCTAGATCTTTTCTGTAGATTGTAGAAATAATTTATGTATTTGAGGTTTGTGTTATTAAGTGATTTGATGAACGATTTGTGCTTAGAGTGATCTTGTTTAGTATGAATCCGTATGAGTGGTGGTAGAATAATGTTGTTGAAGCAAATCTGGGAAGAAAGGGGATGAAAAATGGGGTCTCTGGGTTTCTGGAAAATCTGGTGTGATTCTGCAGAATTCTGCAGAAACGCACGTTCGTCCGCACAGTGCTCGACCAATTAGTGGTCGGCCAAAATATCCTGAACGTTCGGTCAATCTCGAATGTTCGGTCCTAAAAATTGGTAGTTCAAATGAGCGTTCGGTTTTGTGTTCGGCGAGCGTTAGCGTTCGTCCTTCATTATGGGTGTAGCGTTCGGTCGTTAGTTGTTACCGTTTGGTTAAGCCTTGATTTTAGTATCGTTCGGTTCGGTGTTGATTTTATCGTTCGTCAGGCTTTAATTAATACCGTTCGGTCGAGACTCTGATTTAATAGTGTCCGGTTAAGTATCGATCTGTTATAGTTGTCTTGAATGTTTAGTACCGTTCGGTTAAGAATTGGATTTAGTACCGTTCGGTCAGGCTTTATTTAATACTGTTCGTTTTAATGGTGTTTGATCTTAAGTGTTCGGTCTTAAATTGATACTTAGGTTTCATTCTTGAGCGTTCGGTCTTGGTGAAATAGTAATCTTAAGCGTTCAATCTTAAACTGGTATTCTCAGAAAGTCATATTTAGCGTTCGGTTTAAATGAGGTATTTTCGGCTTGTGAGCGTTCGTTCTCAATTAGGATTTTCAGGTTTGGATCACAGGCGTCCGGTCTAGGTTATTAGTGATTGTAGACGTTCGTCCTTAAATTGGTATTATCAGGAAGTGCTTGATCATAGCGTTCAGCCTAAGTACTCGATCCAGCGTTCGGCCTAAGTATCAATCTCAGTGTTCGGCCTAATAGTGTGTTCGGTGAAATAGCGTTCGGCCTGTTGGTAAATAGCGTTCGTTTAATACTGTTCGGCACATAACGTTCGTCCAAATAGTATTTTGCAAATGTTGGGTTTTAAGTTCATTTTCTCTTGAATTGAATTATGTGCAAAATGTTTGGAAAATATATACTGTGATGCGATTTATGTGAATGTATGAGATATGTTGGATTTAATGTGATATTATGGAGGTATCTGGTTATTCATGATTTGGGATAAGGTTCAAAGTAACAATATGATTTATGGACGTAATTCTATGATTCTCAAGGAGAGGATACATGGTGGTGTTTTGGGGTTGTCTAGAATGATTGATTACATGGTAGCTCAGTTTTGGGGTCATCCTGAAACTCCAATGGTCTTTCTTCTCATGTAGAGAGGATTGAACCATGTGGTGAGGAGTAGCAGGAGGTCCTAGTCTTGGGTGCTTCCATATGATCCAAGGTGAGTGATAACGGATTAACCTCGTGACTGTGGCTGGGGTAGTGCCCAACACGGATTAACCTCGTGACTGTGGCTGGGGTAGTGCCCAACACGGATTAACCTCGTGACTGTGGCTGGGGTAGTGCCCAAAGTTCCACCGAGCGGTAGTGCCCAATATTCACAAGGCGATACCTGTCAAAGGCACTCCGACGCTCAAGTCAGTAATATGACAGAGCGTTCTATAATGCATGCATGTGTTGTGTTCTGTCCAGAAATCATACCTGAAACCTTTATTTATACTGATTGTAATGAGCTTTTACCTTTTGGGGGCCTGGAAACGGCCCAATAATACCTTAATCTTTATTAAGGACTTTAATGTGTCATTAACGTTTTATCGGGTAGTCGACAAAGTGCGGGTCGGTTGGGATTGATGGTCGGCCACGGATGTCAACCTGGGTGAGCGTCCATCTGGTTCTACTGTCCGTCACACTGGACGGACGCTCGGTCCTGATTGCCATCTTGGGCGGACGTTCGTTTCATGAACCGCTGGACGCTCGCTATCTTGGACGGACGTGCCATCTTGGGAGGTCGTTCGTTTCTTGAATGGCTGGACGCTCGGTCCTGGTTGCCATATTGGGCGGACGTTCCTTTATGGAATGGCTGGACGCTCGCCATCTTAGACGGACGTGCCATCTTGGGAGGACGTTCGTTCCTTGATCGGCTGGACGCTCGGTCATGATTTCCAACTTGGGCGGACGTTCATTTATTGAATGGCTGGACGCTCGCCATCTTTGACGGACGTGCCATCTTGGGAGGACGTTCGTTCCTTGAATGGCTGGACGCTCGGTCCTGATTTCCATCTTGGGCGGACGTTCCTTTATGGAATGGCTGAATGCTCGCCATCTTGGACGGACGTGCCATCTTGGGAGGACGTTCGTTCCTTGAATGGCTGGACGCTCGGTCCTTGAGTGACATACAGTGACGCGGGCGGCGGGTCTGTTAGGTGATCCGATTACGTGGATGTCCTTCCGTACGGCGCCCGGTCCCGCTCGACCTGGGTGGACGTTCGACCTCGGTGCTCGACCATGGCGAACACTCGTCCTTGGTGCTCGACACGGGTGGACGCTTGGTCCTGATGGTACAAGTTTGTTGACAGAGTTGCTAGATTAATATATTTCTAAGTTTTTTATTTGTTGACACGTGTCTAAATGAAGAATCTGATTTTGTGTGGACTAATATAAATTAGATTTGATATTCCACAGCAGATCTTACACGTAACACAATCTATAAATTTACAATTTGAAAATTGAAGTAGATGGTTTTCTTTTTGGATTATTCGGTTTTCAGATAAAATAAACCTTTTTTTGGTCACCTCGCGAGAAGATTCCTTATTTGAGGCGTGGACTGCTTTGGCTTCGAATTTCCAATGCATCCAAAACCAGTTGCAACTATCCCTTGGTTCACGATACACAGTACAGAAAAAAAGAAGAAGATAAGACGCTATTATTAAGTTTTAAATCAAATCTTAACAGATAGAACAATCTTACTGTGAGGACTCAAAAAAAAAAAAAAAAAAAAAAAAAAAAAAAAAAAACGTACGACCACGTGGCGGCAGGAGAGCGCGCCACCTCAACAGTCTGCATGGCCGACAACAGTGCCCGACAGCCACTGACGGACGCCAGCCGCCACACGTCCGGGTGAGTCAGCAGCGTCAGTGGAGCGCTGACTGAGCGAGCGTTCGGCGTGGTGGATTACACGTGGCGAGCGCAGAGTGGACGTCCGGTAGTGGGGAACAGTGGGTCGGCCAACAGAACGAGCGTCGGCGATAGTGGAAGACGCGTGGCAACAGTACAGTGGTCGACCGTCCAGAGTGGGTTGGTGTAGTGCGTCCGGCCGAGCGCGCACTGGTATAGTGGAGACGTGCGTTCGGCTGGGTGGAGCACGCACCTCTTAATTTAATTCTGATAGATCTCTCTCTTCACCCTCTTTCCTTCAGTTTCTCAGACTCTATTCTCTCCTCCTTCTCTCTTCACTCTCTGCACCCTTCTCTCTCTAAGAAACCACCACTGCACCTCCTCCGTTCTACACTCCGGCAAAATTGAAGGACGCTCGGCGTAGGAGTTCCAGAGAGAACGTTCGGCTGGTGAAGCTGGTAGGTTCTTTCCTTCCTCTCTGACGTTCGTCCTTCATGCATGAAATCTATGTTTGAATTGTACGTTCGTTATTCTCTTAGAGTAGCGTGGTTCTGACTTTTGGTGTTGGGGTCGTTTGCTCGCACAGTGGATTAACGAGCGTTGGCAAGTAGGATTTGTGTGGAGAAACGTTTGCGTGCGTTAGTGAACGTTCGTCATTTCCGGGTAAGGGAAGCTTAATTAATTTAACTTGATTTGATGTTGTATGTCTGAACGTCCGTAAATTCCCTGTATGATGTTGATGTATCATGAGTTACGTGAATGATTTCATGAACGTTCGTTAATTACTGTATGAATATAATGCATGATGTTACTGTGATTTTATTGTATGAACGTTCGTTATTTGGTTGGGTATAATGCATGATTTTTGATATGACTGAAGTACATGAACGTTCGTTATTTTGGATGAAGTGAGATATATGAACTTACATGAGATTGGTCTGTACGGAATATGGAAGTTGATATTAATATGAACGTATGAAATTATGAAAATATTTCCCCTTTGATAGTATGCGTTCGTTACCGGAATGGTCTTTGACCGTTCGGTTTCCTTACTTAAAATGGTCGTAATGGGATTCGTTCACTTGAATGGAACCTTGTTGAGGACGAGCGTCCTCATGTTGTTAAGCTCGTTTGAGCGTTCGGTCAACTATTGCGGTGTTCGGTTTTCCTTAGTTTAGGACGAGCGTCCTCATATCTAAAATTATGCTCGAGCGTTCGTCCAAATAGTACTCGGCCTCGAGCGTTCGCCCAAATAGTGCTCGGTCTCCAACTGAGCGTTCGTCCCGGTTTTGAATTGAACGTTCGTCCAAATAGTGCTCGGTTTTGAAAGAGCGTTCGTCCAAATAGTGCTCGGCTTTGAGAAGAGCGTTCGTCCAAATAGTACTCGGTTTTGAACTGAGCGTTCGTCCTAAATGGGGCTCGGTCTTATACTGAGCGCTCGCTCAAATTGAGCCTCAGCCTTATGCTGAGCGTTCGTCCTAAAATGACACTAGTTATTGTTTTGAGCGCTCGTTCTCATTTTCCACAAAATAGCGTTCGTTATTTGATACGAACGAGTGTCTTTTGGTCTCGCTCTTAACGTTCGTTCTTTGATCCGAACGAGCGTCTTCTTGTCTCGCAAAACAGCGTTCGTTCTCTTTTCCCAGCGTTCGTCCTCGGTCTTTGGGGACAAAAACGTTCGGCTTTTGGTGATTTTGTTATGAATGATGAAAATGATTATGGATTGATGAATAATGAATGATGAACAGTATTTGCGATGATATGAAAGTTATGAATATTGAACGAGCGTTCCAGGCAGGAACGACTCATGGTTGAATGTTGAAAGTTGTAAAGTATGACTGTGGATAGTTAATGCTGGCTGTTCATCCTGATGTTCCGTGAGTGCTCGTTCTCAAGTAGAGGACGCACGTCATGCGTGGGAACGGCAGGAGGTCCTTAGTCCATAAGTTAACATGGGCGACGTAAGAACGGACTAACCTCGGGTGGCAGCTGATGAGGATGCCAGTTACCACACCACCCGGGTGCGTGAATGCCTGTAACTACGCAGATTTCATACAGTCCGGACAGTCAGTCGTGTCGAGTTTTAATTTGTACATGCGTTAAATTATGTGATGTATGATGAATGCGTATGTTGATATGTATGTGTGAAATGAACTGTTTGCTAGAAATTATATGTTGATGCATGAGTTAAATTACGTAAGCTTACCCTTTCGTTTTCCTTGTGTTGTCTGTCCTTGTACGTTCGTCTTGTCATTGCAATGATCATCCGTGTGGATGTGAGCAGAGGGAGATGAGCGTTTGGAAGAAGCTTTGAATGAAGAAAACCTGGTTGATGTTGAAGTGAAGATCGAGCAGTGAGACCGCTCGGCCAATGTTGTAATTAGTGGAACTGAGTGGTCATTCGACCATCTCTTGTTTTCTTTTAAGTCAATTCGACCATTCGGTGATTATCCTATGTAAACCGTTCGGTCAGGTTTCTTGTAAGTTTGGCTTTAATTTGTAAAACTCTTATGGGTGGCGTACGACCTTTGCACATTCGTCCGTTATGTTGGATTTGTACTCAAGGACGTTCGTCCTTGAGCGTTCGTTCGGGTTTTATTTTGTTTTTAGTTGGAAAACTGTATTGAAATATTATTAAATGTGATTTTCTGATTTTATGGTGTTATGCTGTATTTTTGGGATGTCACATTAGTGGTATCAGAGCAGTTTTGTCCTCTTAAGGACACTGTAGGTTATGAGTACACTGTGTTTTTGCTGTGTGCTTAAATTGCGTTCAATGAGTTATTTTCGACTCTTTCAACAGGACTAACGTTCGTTTCTTTTCTCTGTTTCTCAGAGAACCAATGGCACCTAGACTTCCTCCTCCTCCTCCACCGCAGACTAATGAGCATGATGTGCCCAACAACACCAGATTGTTGGAATCAGTAATTGAAAGGTTACAAGAGCAGAACGTTGTTTTGACGCAGCAAAATGCGGCTGCCTTACAGAGTTTGGAGGCTGCTCGCGCAAGTTCTGAAGTGACTCAGAGACAGCTTATGGAGATTCTTGCAGCTACCAGGGGTACACCGGGAGCATCTGCTTCAAACACTACTCATCAGACTGAGTGGAGTTTGGAGAACTTTTTACAGCATCGTCCTGCAAAATTTGATGGGAAATGCCTTCCCGACGGAGCTGATCAGTGGATAAGGGACATGGAACAGATTTACGATGCCAAGGAATGTCCTAATGATCGGAGACTGGCATTCACCGAGTATCTGTTGACTGGAGAGGCCAGTCATTGGTGGTCGACTGCGAAGATGATACTAGCAGAATCTCACAGCCCTATTTCCTGGAAAGTCTTCAAGGAAAAGTTTTATGAGGAGTATTTCCCGGATAGTGTTCGATTCGGCAAAGAGGTGGAATTTCTCCAGTTGGTACAAGGTAATATGTCTGTTTCAGAGTACACCAACAAGTTCAAACATCTGGTTCGCTTTAATACCCTTGCCACCAGTGAGGTGTGGCAGTGCAGGAAGTTTGAAAATGGACTGAGAAGTGATCTTAAGGTATTGATATCCAGCCTCTGCATTAAGTCCTTTCCTGTTATGATTGAGCGAGCAAAAGTGCTGGAGAAAAATATGGCTGAAGCAGAACGTCAGAAGAAGCAGCAACAACCAACTAGAGGGCCGATCATGTCCAGGCCGAATATGAATCGGGACAGGTTGCCGTATACTCGTCCAGCACAACCATCTAATTCTCAGGCTATGGTTGTTGCCGGACAATCTGGACAGCACGGATCAGTCAAGTGTTTCCAATGTGGAGGACCACATTACCGGTCTTCATGCCCTCAGTTATTGGGAGCAAAGTCCTGCACTCGTTGTGGAAGGAATGGTCACACAGAGCGCGACTGTAATATGGGCGGACGAGCGCCAATGAGGCCGCCAAATGCTGGAAGAATGCAACAGGGAAGGGGTGGACGAGCACAGGCTGTTGGTAGAGTTTATGCGATCACGGCCACGGAAGCTGCCAGTTCAGGTACGCTCGTCACTGGTACTTGCTCATTACATGGAATGCCTGTTTGTGTGTTGTATGATTCGGGGGCAACACACTCCTTCATTTCGAAGGCGTGTGTTGAGAAATTGGGATTAGCCGAACGCGAGATGCAGTTCGACTTGGTAGTATCAACCCCAGCAGCGGGTGAGGTTAGGACGTCTACTGTATGTGTTAAATGTCCTATAGAGGTTGAAGGACGTAACTATAAGGTAAACCTCATCTGCCTACCCCTAAAGGATTTAGAAGTGATCCTAGGAATGGATTGGTTGGCTGCCAATCGCATTCTTATTGACTGTGGTGCAAAGGAATTGGTATTTCCGGACGAGTATGAAGTAGAGCTATCGGTGACGCTCGGTCAGCTAAAGGAAGACATCGTGGATGGTGCTAGTTGTTTTCTGATCATGACGCATTCAGACGAACGACTTGAAGGTTTGAATCATGAGCGATCGCCCAGTAAGTCAAGTGGAGAACAATCAGTTGTGGATGAATTCCCCGATGTGTTTCCTGATGAAGTGCCTGGATTACCTCCTCCACGCGAGGTAGAATTTACTATCGACCTAGTGTCGAATGCCGGACCTATCTCTATTGCACCATATCGGATGTCGCCAGCAGAGTTAGCTGAACTCAAGGAACAGATAGAAGAGTTAATGGATAAGCAGTTTATCAGACCAAGCGCATCACCTTGGGGAGCGCCAGTACTCTTAGTGAAGAAGAAGGATGGCAGTTCTCGTCTCTGTATTGATTACAGGCAGTTAAACAAGCTGACTGTCAAGAACAAGTATCCTTTGCCTCGGATTGACGACCTGCTGGATCAATTACATGGCGCGACCATATTTTCAAAGATTGATTTACGGTCGGGATACCATCAGATTCGGGTGAAGGAAGAAGACATCCAGAAGACAGCCTTCCGATCTCGTTATGGACACTACGAGTATGTAGTGATGCCATTCGGTGTGACAAACGCCCCAGCAATATTCATGGACTACATGAACCGTATCTTCAGGCCGTATCTTGACAAGTTTGTGGTTGTATTCATTGATGATATTCTTGTCTACTCCAAGAGCTATGAAGAGCATGAAGATCACTTGAGGGTTGTTCTGGGCGTACTAAGAGAAAAGGAGTTGTACGCCAAGTTCTCTAAATGTGAATTTTGGATGAAGGAAGTGCCATTCTTGGGACACGTGGTTTCAGCTGGAGGAATCTCAGTGGATCCGGCTAAAGTACGAGCAGTGTTGGAATGGGAGAGTCCACGTTCGGTAACTGAAGTTCGCAGTTTTGTGGGACTCGCGGGCTACTATAGACGGTTCATTGAAGGGTTTTCCAAGATAGTGGCTCCGCTTACTCAGCTGACCAGAAAGGATCAACCGTTCGCTTGGACCGATCGGTGTGAGGGAAGTTTCCAGGAATTGAAGAATAAGTTAACAAGCGCCCCAGTATTAGTCATACCTGACACGGCTAAACCCTTCGTGGTATATTGTGACGCGTCTCATCAGGGTTTGGGCTGTGTACTTATGCAAGAAAAAAGGGTGGTCGCGTATGCATCTCGACAACTGAAGGTCCATGAGAAGAACTACCCAACTCACGACCTGGAATTAGCAGCAGTCGTCTTTGCTTTGAAAATCTGGAGACACTACTTGTATGGATCGACATTCCAAGTGTTCAGTGATCACAAGAGTCTCAAGTATCTGTTTGATCAGAAGGAACTGAATATGAGACAGAGACGTTGGCTAGAGTTCTTGAAGGATTACGACTTTGAACTACTCTACCATCCGGGAAAAGCAAATGTGGTAGCAGATGCCTTAAGCAGAAAGGTGGTTCACGTCTCCTCTATGATGGTCCGGGAGTTGAGTTTGGTAGAAAGTTTTAGAGATCTAAGGTTACAGTTTGACTTGGAACCGAATGTTATCAAATGTTGTACTCTTAGAATCTCCAGTGATGTATACGACCGGATCAGAAAGAAGCAGCGAGAAGATGAAGAGTTGGTGAAGATATTGAACTCACTCGGTGCAGATCAGGCCAAGGAGTTTAACACTGGAACTGATGGTCTTCTACGCTACATGGATAGAACGTGCGTTCCGAATGATGGCGAGTTGAAAAGAATCATTCTTGAGGAAGGACATCACAGTCGTCTTAGCATACACCCTGGTATGACTAAGATGTATCAAGACCTCAGGAACTCATTCTGGTGGCCAGGAATGAAGAGTGATGTTGCACGTTTTGTGGCATCTTGCTTAACGTGCCAACGAGCCAAAGCTGAACATCAGAGACCTGGCGGTCTACTTCAGCAGTTAGAGATTCCAGAATGGAAGTGGGACAGCATTGCGATGGACTTCGTGACTCACTTACCTCGAACGGTCAGAAATCATGATTCAGTATGGGTAATTGTGGATCGACTGACGAAGAGTGCTCATTTCCTAGCAGTCAATCTAAAGATGTCAATGACGAACCTGGCTAAGCTTTATATCCAAGAAATTGTTCGCCTGCATGGAGTTCCATCCAGCATTGTTTCAGACCGAGACACGAGGTTTACTTCTCGGTTCTGGCGATCATTACAAAGTGAGCTCGGTAGTAAACTTCAAATGAGTTCGGCCTATCATCCTCAGACAGACGGTCAGTCCGAGAGAACCATTCAGACGCTTGAAGACTTATTGAGGGCGTGTGTCCTAGATCACATGGGCGTCTGGGATGAAGTCTTGCCTTTAGTGGAGTTCACATACAACAACAGTTTTCAAGCCAGTATAGGAATGGCTCCTTTTGAAGCTCTATATGGAAGGAAATGCCGAACGCCTTTGTGTTGGTTTCAGGAAGGGGAAAAGGTGTTAACAGGACCAGAACTCATTCAGCAGACGACTGAGAAGGTGAAGCTGATTCAAGAGAGGTTAAAAACGTCCAGGAGTCGACAGAAATCTTATGCCGACAAGAGGAGAAGACCCTTGGAGTTCGATGCAGGAGATCATGTCTTCCTTAGACTACACCCGACCACTGGTGTAGGGAGAGCTATCCGACCAAAGAAGTTGTCTCCCAAATTCATCGGACCTTATCAAATCTTAAGGAAGATTGGACCAGTTGCATACGAGTTGTCTTTGCCGCCTCAGTTATCAAACTTGCACCCAGTCTTTCACGTTTCTCAACTTCGTAAGTACGTATCCGATCCTTCTCATGTATTGGAGTTGGAGAATATTCGTCTTCGTCAAGATCGTACGTTGGAAATGCAGCCGGTACGCATTGAAGATAGCAACACCAAGTACTACAAGAGGAAAGCAGTCAGATTGGTAAAAGTCGTCTGGGACGAGAAGACGGGCGACTCTACTTGGGAAGTGGAAGATGCTATGAAAGATTTATATCCCCATCTGTTCGAGACTCCGTCCTAATTTTCGAGGACGAAAATTTTTGTAGTTGGGGGGAATGTGAGGACTAAAAAAAAAAAAAAAAAAAAAAAAAAAAAAAAAAAAAAAAGTACGACCACGTGGCGGCAGGAGAGCGCGCCACCTCAACAGTCTGCATGGCCGACAACAGTGCCCGACAGCCACTGACGGACGCCAGCCGCCACACGTCCGGGTGAGTCAGCAGCGTCAGTGGAGCGCTGACTGAGCGAGCGTTCGGCGTGGTGGATTACACGTGGCGAGCGCAGAGTGGACGTCCGGTAGTGGGGAACAGTGGGTCGGCCAACAGAACGAGCGTCGGCGATAGTGGAAGACGCGTGGCAACAGTACAGTGGTCGACCGTCCAGAGTGGGTTGGTGTAGTGCGTCCGGCCGAGCGCGCACTGGTATAGTGGAGACGTGCGTTCGGCTGGGTGGAGCACGCACCTCTTAATTTAATTCTGATAGATCTCTCTCTTCACCCTCTTTCCTTCAGTTTCTCAGACTCTATTCTCTCCTCCTTCTCTCTTCACTCTCTGCACCCTTCTCTCTCTAAGAAACCACCACTGCACCTCCTCCGTTCTACACTCCGGCAAAATTGAAGGACGCTCGGCGTAGGAGTTCCAGAGAGAACGTTCGGCTGGTGAAGCTGGTAGGTTCTTTCCTTCCTCTCTGACGTTCGTCCTTCATGCATGAAATCTATGTTTGAATTGTACGTTCGTTATTCTCTTAGAGTAGTGTGGTTCTGACTTTTGGTGTTGGGGTCGTTTGCTCGCACAGTGGATTAACGAGCGTTGGCAAGTAGGATTTGTGTGGAGAAACGTTTGCGTGCGTTAGTGAACGTTCGTCATTTCCGGGTAAGGGAAGCTTAATTAATTTAACTTGATTTGATGTTGTATGTCTGAACGTCCGTAAATTCCCTGTATGATGTTGATGTATCATGAGTTACGTGAATGATTTCATGAACGTTCGTTAATTACTGTATGAATATAATGCATGATGTTACTGTGATTTTATTGTATGAACGTTCGTTATTTGGTTGGGTATAATGCATGATTTTTGATATGACTGAAGTACATGAACGTTCGTTATTTTGGATGAAGTGAGATATATGAACTTACATGAGATTGGTCTGTACGGAATATGGAAGTTGATATTAATATGAACGTATGAAATTATGAAAATATTTCCCCTTTGATAGTATGCGTTCGTTACCGGAATGGTCTTTGACCGTTCGGTTTCCTTACTTAAAATGGTCGTAATGGGATTCGTTCACTTGAATGGAACCTTGTTGAGGACGAGCGTCCTCATGTTGTTAAGCTCGTTTGAGCGTTCGGTCAACTATTGCGGTGTTCGGTTTTCCTTAGTTTAGGACGAGCGTCCTCATATCTAAAATTATGCTCGAGCGTTCGTCCAAATAGTACTCGGCCTCGAGCGTTCGCCCAAATAGTGCTCGGTTTTGAAAGAGCGTTCGTCCAAATAGTGCTCGGCTTTGAGAAGAGCGTTCGTCCAAATAGTACTCGGTTTTGAACTGAGCGTTCGTCCTAAATGGGGCTCGGTCTTATACTGAGCGCTCGCTCAAATTGAGCCTCAGCCTTATGCTGAGCGTTCGTCCTAAAATGACACTAGTTATTGTTTTGAGCGCTCGTTCTCATTTTCCACAAAATAGCGTTCGTTATTTGATACGAACGAGTGTCTTTTGGTCTCGCTCTTAACGTTCGTTCTTTGATCCGAACGAGCGTCTTCTTGTCTCGCAAAACAGCGTTCGTTCTCTTTTCCCAGCGTTCGTCCTCGGTCTTTGGGGACAAAAACGTTCGGCTTTTGGTGATTTTGTTATGAATGATGAAAATGATTATGGATTGATGAATAATGAATGATGAACAGTATTTGCGATGATATGAAAGTTATGAATATTGAACGAGCGTTCCAGGCAGGAACGACTCATGGTTGAATGTTGAAAGTTGTAAAGTATGACTGTGGATAGTTAATGCTGGCTGTTCATCCTGATGTTCCGTGAGTGCTCGTTCTCAAGTAGAGGACGCACGTCATGCGTGGGAACGGCAGGAGGTCCTTAGTCCATAAGTTAACATGGGCGACGTAAGAACGGACTAACCTCGGGTGGCAGCTGATGAGGATGCCAGTTACCACACCACCCGGGTGCGTGAACGCCTGTAACTACGCAGATTTCATACAGTCCGGACAGTCAGTCGTGTCGAGTTTTAATTTGTACATGCGTTAAATTATGTGATGTATGATGAATGCGTATGTTGATATGTATGTGTGAAATGAACTGTTTGCTAGAAATTATATGTTGATGCATGAGTTAAATTACGTAAGCTTACCCTTTCGTTTTCCTTGTGTTGTCTGTCCTTGTACGTTCGTCTTGTCATTGCAATGATCATCCGTGTGGATGTGAGCAGAGGGAGATGAGCGTTTGGAAGAAGCTTTGAATGAAGAAAACCTGGTTGATGTTGAAGTGAAGATCGAGCAGTGAGACCGCTCGGCCAATGTTGTAATTAGTGGAACTGAGTGGTCATTCGACCATCTCTTGTTTTCTTTTAAGTCAATTCGACCATTCGGTGATTATCCTATGTAAACCGTTCGGTCAGGTTTCTTGTAAGTTTGGCTTTAATTTGTAAAACTCTTATGGGTGGCGTACGACCTTTGCACATTCGTCCGTTATGTTGGATTTGTACTCAAGGACGTTCGTCCTTGAGCGTTCGTTCGGGTTTTATTTTGTTTTTAGTTGGAAAACTGTATTGAAATATTATTACACAGGATAATTACCGAATGGTCGAATTGACTTAAAAGAAAACAAGAGATGGTCGAATGACCACTCAGTTCCCCTAATTACAACAATGGCCGAGCGGTCTCACTGCTCGATCTTCACTTCAACATCAACCAGGTTTCCTTCATTCAAAGCTTCTTCCAAACGCTCATCTCCCTCTGCTCACATCCACACGGATGATCATTGCAATGACAAGACGAACGTACAAGGACAGACAACACAAGGAAAACGAAAGGGTAAGCTTACGTAATTTAACTCATGCATCAACATATAATTTCTAGCAAACAGTTCATTTCACACATACATATCAACATACGCATTCATCATACATCACATAATTTAACGCATGTACAAATTAAAACTCGACACGACTGACTGTCCGGACTGTATGAAATCTGCGTAGTTACAGGCGTTCACGCACCCGGGTGGTGTGGTAACTGGCATCCTCATCAGCTGCCACCCGAGGTTAGTCCGTTCTTACGTCGCCCATGTTAACTTATGGACTAAGGACCTCCTGCCGTTCCCACGCATGACGTGCGTCCTCTACTTGAGAACGAGCACTCACGGAACATCAGGATGAACAGCCAGCATTAACTATCCACAGTCATACTTTACAACTTTCAACATTCAACCATGAGTCGTTCCTGCCTGGAACGCTCGTTCAATATTCATAACTTTCATATCATCGCAAATACTGTTCATCATTCATTATTCATCAATCCATAATCATTTTCATCATTCATAACAAAATCACCAAAAGCCGAACGTTTTTTTCCCCAAAGACCGAGGACGAACGCTGGGAAAAGAGAACGAACGCTGTTTTGCGAGACAAGAAGACGCTCGTTCGGATCAAAGAACGAACGTTAAGAGCGAGACCAAAAGACACTCGTTCGTATCAAATAACGAACGCTATTTTGTGGAAAATGAGAACGAGCGCTCAAAACAATAACTAGTGTCATTTTAGGACGAACGCTCAGCATAAGGCTGAGGCTCAATTTGAGCGAGCGCTCAGTATAAGACCGAGCCCCATTTAGGACGAACGCTCAGTTCAAAACCGAGTACTATTTGGACGAACGCTCTTCTCAAAGCCGAGCACTATTTGGACGAACGCTCTTTCAAAACCGAGCACTATTTGGACGAACGTTCAATTCAAAACCGGGACGAACGCTCAGTTGGAGACCGAGCACTATTTGGGCGAACGCTCGAGGCCGAGTACTATTTGGACGAACGCTCGAGCATAATTTTAGATATGAGGACGCTCGTCCTAAACTAAGGAAAACCGAACACCGCAATAGTTGACCGAACGCTCAAACGAGCTTAACAACATGAGGACGCTCGTCCTCAACAAGGTTCCATTCAAGTGAACGAATCCCATTACGACCATTTTAAGTAAGGAAACCGAACGGTCAAAGACCATTCCGGTAACGAACGCATACTATCAAAGGGGAAATATTTTCATAATTTCATACGTTCATATTAATATCAACTTCCATATTCCGTACAGACCAATCTCATGTAAGTTCATATATCTCACTTCATCCAAAATAACGAACGTTCATGTACTTCAGTCATATCAAAAATCATGCATTATACCCAACCAAATAACGAACGTTCATACAATAAAATCACAGTAACATCATGCATTATATTCATACAGTAATTAACGAACGTTCATGAAATCATTCACGTAACTCATGATACATCAACATCATACAGGGAATTTACGGACGTTCAGACATACAACATCAAATCAAGTTAAATTAATTAAGCTTCCCTTACCCGGAAATGACGAACGTTCACTAACGCACGCAAACGTTTCTCCACACAAATCCTACTTGCCAACGCTCGTTAATCCACTGTGCGAGCAAACGACCCCAACACCAAAAGTCAGAACCACGCTACTCTAAGAGAATAACGAACGTACAATTCAAACATAGATTTCATGCATGAAGGACGAACGTCAGAGAGGAAGGAAAGAACCTACCAGCTTCACCAGCCGAACATTCTCTCTGGAACTCCTACGCCGAGCGTCCTTCAATTTTGCCGGAGTGTAGAACGGAGGAGGTGCAGTGGTGGTTTCTTAGAGAGAGAAGGGTGCAGAGAGTGAAGAGAGAAGGAGGAGAGAATAGAGTCTGAGAAACTGAAGGAAAGAGGGTGAAGAGAGAGATCTATCAGAATTAAATTAAGAGGTGCGTGCTCCACCCAGCCGAACGCACGTCTCCACTATACCAGTGCGCGCTCGGCCGGACGCACTACACCAACCCACTCTGGACGGTCGACCACTGTACTGTTGCCACGCGTCTTCCACTATCGCCGACGCTCGTTCTGTTGGCCGACCCACTGTTCCCCACTACCGGACGTCCACTCTGCGCTCGCCACGTGTAATCCACCACGCCGAACGCTCGCTCAGTCAGCGCTCCACTGACGCTGCTGACTCACCCGGACGTGTGGCGGCTGGCGTCCGTCAGTGGCTGTCGGGCACTGTTGTCGGCCATGCAGACTGTTGAGGTGGCGCGCTCTCCTGCCGCCACGTGGTCGTACGTTTTTTTTTTTTTTTTTTTTTTTTTTTTTTTTTTTTGAGTCCTCACATTCCCCCCAACTACAAAAATTTTCGTCCTCGAAAATTAGGACGGAGTCTCGAACAGATGGGGATATAAATCTTTCATAGCATCTTCCACTTCCCAAGTAGAGTCGCCCGTCTTCTCGTCCCAGACGACTTTTACCAATCTGACTGCTTTCCTCTTGTAGTACTTGGTGTTGCTATCTTCAATGCGTACCGGCTGCATTTCCAACGTATGATCTTGACGAAGACGAATATTCTCCAACTCCAATACATGAGAAGGATCGGATACGTACTTACGAAGTTGAGAAACGTGAAAGACTGGGTGCAAGTTTGATAACTGAGGCGGCAAAGACAACTCGTATGCAACTGGTCCAATCTTCCTTAAGATTTGATAAGGTCCGATGAATTTGGGAGACAACTTCTTTGGTCGGATAGCTCTCCCTACACCAGTGGTCGGGTGTAGTCTAAGGAAGACATGATCTCCTGCATCGAACTCCAAGGGTCTTCTCCTCTTGTCGGCATAAGATTTTTGTCGACTCCTGGACGTTTTTAACCTCTCTTGAATCAGCTTCACCTTCTCAGTCGTCTGCTGAATGAGTTCTGGTCCTGTTAACACCTTTTCCCCTTCCTGAAACCAACACAAAGGCGTTCGGCATTTCCTTCCATATAGAGCTTCAAAAGGAGCCATTCCTATACTGGCTTGAAAACTGTTGTTGTATGTGAACTCCACTAAAGGCAAGACTTCATCCCAGACGCCCATGTGATCTAGGACACACGCCCTCAATAAGTCTTCAAGCGTCTGAATGGTTCTCTCGGACTGACCGTCTGTCTGAGGATGATAGGCCGAACTCATTTGAAGTTTACTACCGAGCTCACTTTGTAATGATCGCCAGAACCGAGAAGTAAACCTCGTGTCTCGGTCTGAAACAATGCTGGATGGAACTCCATGCAGGCGAACAATTTCTTGGATATAAAGCTTAGCCAGGTTCGTCATTGACATCTTTAGATTGACTGCTAGGAAATGAGCACTCTTCGTCAGTCGATCCACAATTACCCATACTGAATCATGATTTCTGACCGTTCGAGGTAAGTGAGTCACGAAGTCCATCGCAATGCTGTCCCACTTCCATTCTGGAATCTCTAACTGCTGAAGTAGACCGCCAGGTCTCTGATGTTCAGCTTTGGCTCGTTGGCACGTTAAGCAAGATGCCACAAAACGTGCAACATCACTCTTCATTCCTGGCCACCAGAATGAGTTCCTGAGGTCTTGATACATCTTAGTCATACCAGGGTGTATGCTAAGACAAAAAGAGGAGCCATATCTTTAAGGAACAATGATAATCTAAGAAGGACACCTTATGATCGTTCAGTACTACCTTCTGTTCTGGTAGGTGTCAACCAAAATTTTTGGTGACTGTCGGTCGGTCTGGACAGAAAGAGACCGTAAAATGTTTTGAGTGTGGGGGACAACGCTTTCGATCAACGTGTTCCCAGTTGTTAGGAGTAAAGTCAGGTATTCATTGTGGGAGGAACGGAGACTTAAAACGTAAGTATAATATGGGAGAATGAACGGCCAGACGGATAGGACAACTCGAAAGCATGAAGGCATGGATGTCATGCTGGGAATGGATTGGTTGACTATCAACCGTATTCTTTTTGACTATGGTCAAAAGTAGTTGGTGTTTCCCGACCTGCAGGGTTTAGAGCTAATCGCGAACAAGGAAGTCTTGACGGATGTTAGTAATGGAGCCGTGTGTTTTGTAGTATTAATTCAATAGAAATTGTGATATACGAGTTCGGGTATCTCAAATTCAATTATGCTGCTTTATTGGTTATATTCTCTAACGCGGTTAGTGGTATAATGTGTGTAGACACTTGAAGGATATAATTTTACGCACTCTTGTTTCATATTTGGAACATTATAAGAATGTGTTAGCTTAAGAGTATAAAGAGGAGAGTTATATTCGAAGAAAGTAAATCTTATTTTCGGAAATAAGACAAAAACCATATAATTCATTAATTTAGGCCTTTAAGGCCATGGAGACTACACATATTTTTCAAACCTCATAAGTTATAACCAGATACCATAATGTTCGTGTGAAAATGGTACCACACACGTTAAACGGGCAAACATAAAAAGTAAAGCAGATAAATATTACAGTCCATAAAAGACGCAAATAAGCAAATAAACAAAAGCAAATAAAAGATGTTCGGGGTTCGATCGATGCTGATCGTTAATATTACAGACCATTAAATAATAATATTTAGTGAAAAAATTCTCGAGCTGGTTGTGGTGGCCTAAGGGAGAGCTCCGTCGAAGGAGCTCTGGTTCGGAATGTGAGAAGCATGGGTGGAGGGATTTGTCGTACGTCTCTGTCATCGTCAATGATGATCGGAACTGGGAACAAATTCAGCAACCTCGGCGCCCTCATAATTACCCAGTCATATTCTTCCAACAAAGAAATTGTGTCAATAATGGAGAAGGAAGAGTAAAATTCAAACCAAAAATAGTGATAATTAGGGTTCTTACCATACATGTACAGCGGCAGCTGAGAAAATAGGGTGCCAGTGGGGTCTAAGTCGGCTTGCCAGCGCCTGACTCGGTTACCATGATTGTTGAACCAGCAGTGTACATTATATTCACTGACTTCTCCAAAGGCCCTTAGTCGAGACGCAATCTCGACAACTTGGGCTCTGCTGGGATGTGTGACCCCGTAGCTGAAGATATTGGTCATCATTTTGACCTGATCATCAGTAGGTCTCCACCGCTGACTGGTGTACCTCTCCATCTCCATCTCATTCATCTTCCTCTCAAAATATTTCTAAAGCATAATGAAATAATAAAATAAAATAAAAAGGGCAAAAAAAAAAAAAAAAAATATTCAGTGTTTTCTTTATTTGTTTTGTTCCCTTTTAGGTTCTTTTGTCCAGCCAATCATTGTTGTTTTAGTGTCCAGTCTCAGATCTGTTTCACGGTCCTCGCAAAGGTTCCTAAACGGATCTATGTCAATTGTCCATGTCTGGTTCATACAAATAAATTTCTCGTTTTAAAGTTTTCTGTTTTTATGGGGTACGTGGCGTTGTTCTACCCGATTGTCTCTGCCATACCTTCAAACGAAGGGAGATTAACGTCTGGTTTCCAGCCGATATACCCCTTATCTTTGTTAAGACAGGGTGTTCTTAGTTTTAGTTAATAAAAGGAAAATAGAAGAAGAAGAAAGTAAATGCAGGAGCATAAGTAAAAATAACAAGTGGAAAGTAAAGAAGATGGCAGAAAATAATTGCGGGAAATAAAAGCTCAGAAAAAGAAAAAGAAAAGTACATGAAAGGAAGCAGAAATAAGAAAGGAAAGAAAAGAAGCGAGAAGTAAAGAAGAAGGAGAAGCTGAGTAAAGGAAAAGAAGAGATAAGAGAAAAGAAGTACTTACTCGAGTCGGAGCAAAGCTCTGGAACTTCAAGATCGAAGCTTACCGGAAGACTCTCCGATCTACCACACTCAGTTGTTCAGATCTCGCAAAGTTTTCACACTCAGAACCCTCGATGCTCAGATCTCACTTTCTCACTATCTCTCTCTCTCACGTGCTCTGAAAATCTCAACGTTTCGAAGTGTCGCCTAACGCGGCTAACGCCTTACTTATAGCCAAAGAACCTCACTGTGCTCACAGTTCCGGTCATGTATACCGGAACCTTCAATAGTAGCGGTTAAAAAAAAAATAAAATAAAATAAATAAAATAAATAAATAAATAAATAAATAAATAAATAAATAAAAAATAATAATAAAAAATAATAATAATAATAATAATAAAAATATTTAGTATGCGATTTTACCACATTTTGGGAGTATGAAATATTTAAATTATAGAGGATCTCTTGCTATGAGGATGAGTGTAAATACGCCCTGGTTTTGGTGTGAGTTATGTGATGTGCATGATGATCCAAAATTATCTCCTCGTATGAGTGGTTGAAGTTGCCCTGATAAGCTCTTTGAGTGGTGGGAACTACCAGGATGGGTTTATTATGTGAGTAGTGGGAGGCAACACTACACATCAGGATGTGCTTAGACTTCGACAATCTCTTTTATAAAGTGATGAGAATAACGCTGGAAATACAACCCGTTAGAATTAAAGATAGCATCACTAAAATACTACAAAGCAGTCAGATTGGTAAAAATCATATGGGACTAGAAGAAGGTCGACTCTACTTGGGAAGTGGAAGATACTATGAAGGACTTATATCCTCATCTGTTCGATTCCCCGTCCTAATTTTCGAGGACGAAAATTTTTGTAGTTGGAGGGAATGTCACGCTTCAGATAAAATAAACCTTTTTTTGGTCACCTCGCGAGAAGATTCCTTATTTGAGGCGTGGACTGCTTTGGCTTCGAATTTCCAATGCATCCAAAACCAGTTGCAACTATCCCTTGGTTCACGATACACAGTACAGAAAAAAAGAAGAAGATAAGACGCTATTATTAAGTTTTAAATCAAATCTTAACAGATAGAACAATCTTACAAATACACTATTTTAATAAATAAATTTTAAGTTTAGTTCATTCTGCATAGCTATTTAATAAATGTGAAAATTTATCTTATTATTTAAGAATATAAGATTTCTAGCATTTTTATACTTTTACATATACTTCTCAAATATAAAATTAAATTTTGTTGATAATTTAGTAATAGTCTAATAACGAATAATCCAATAATTTCAACAAATAAAATAAGATTAACTTTTTAAAATAGTGTAAGACCCTGGAAAATAACGTACGCTGGAGTACGCGTGGCAGCTGGAGAACGAGACACCTCAACAACGTACGTGGCAGCCGTAGGAAGAAGCATTTCAACAGCGGACACCATGTGTCGTGCTGCATGGAGCCTGGAGTGCACAGCGCTGTGCAGTCCGCGTGTCACTCGCAGAACGTAGCATTTCATTGATGAACGCCAGGTGTCGTACCGGGGGAAGTCGGGAATCGGTAGTGGAAAGCACGTGTCCGCCAAAGAGAGGACGTTCGTTCGGCGCTGGAAACAAAACATGCGTTCTCAGAAAAACTCTTCTCTCTCTCTACACGCACACTCCTCTCCGAATTCTGGAGAATTCTTTTCTCTCCTCCTTCTCTCTACGATTTCCCCACCTTCTCTCTAAGATCACCACCGTTTCATCTCCTCCGATCACGATTCCGACACCATAGAAGGACTACTGGTGACAAGGGCTTCAAGAAGAACCGTTCGGTTTGTGAAACTGGACTGTTTGGTTTAACGAGCGAAGGAACTGTGGTAGAGAGGTTGTGTTTCTGCATTGAGAACGTCCGTTCACATTTTAGAGGTAAGGGAAGCTTATTAATTTAATTGATACTGTATGATGTATGAAAGTATGATATGAACTGTATGCATGAAACGTATGCTGATTGGTTTGTTATGAACGACCGTTGTTATAATAAATATGATAAATGTTGGTTGAACGTTATGTTGATTATTGATAATTATGAATGATTTATATGAATCGTATAAAGTTTATGAATTGATATTGATATGAAGTATAAAGTATGAATTGATATCTTGAAAATAGGACTGATTTTGTTATTCTTAATCATGAAAAATACATTTTCATATCTTCTTTTATAACAATCAAATTCTCCTAAAAAGAGAAATAGGAAAATTAAGAAAACAAAATAAAATAGAAGATTATACATCTATTTTCTCTAATTAGGAAGATTCTAAAGATGTTTTTTCTAATTACAATACTAACTAAGAGAAACAATTCAAACCAGAACTTTGCTCTAATACTCAATGATACGATCTTGTTTAGGAAAAAGTATGGAGAATAAAGAATGCGGAATAAGAGAGATGGAGATGCCACAATCTAATCTAGCACAATGATAAGTCAAGTGAAGATTCGCCACAAATATCTTAGTCTTTGATAAGAATTAAAGTTCTAATACAAGAACGAATAAAATCTTTTCTCAAAAAGTACAAATACATATAATATGACTCAAGTGTTTACATCAACTTTTAGTATCTCTATATATAGGTATATAAGTTTAAAAATACCTCGAAATCCTAAAATAACGTCCACAACACAAAAATCACAGAAAATGAAAGATGCAAACTTTCACTTTCACTTAGGAAAGCCCACTCGCCTAACAAACACTGATTGGGTCGCCCAACAAATTTAACATTTTGTAAAATTAAAATAAAATTAAAATTTATTTAATTTCTTAAATTATTCTATAATTGTGTTCATGATCTTCATGTTTTTTATTTTCCTCCTTCGTGTTATCTTTGACCTTGTCATAGATCCTTTGAATGACAAATGTTCTTCCTCAAATTCTTCTCATATATGTTTATATGTTTAGGAGATAATACTTTATCATACCCTCTTTCTCGAAGAGAATTTATTCTCAAATTTGTACCACTTGAAGATTCCTTATCACGTGAAGTGTGGCCTAGGACCAAACAACAAACGGAACCGTAAAACTAACAGCTCAAACCTATTACTAAGAATATCAATCTTTGACTGGGTTTGTCTGTGTACTGGGCTGACAGCCTAACAGAATGCTACTGCAGTTTTATTTTATCATAATTGTAAAAGTGCAACATGTTGCTTTAGAGAATGGAAGTTCTATTTATGTTTTCAACTAATTCTTTATTTTGTTAGGGATGCTTCACTGAGAGATCTGAGAGCTAGTTCTGGTGATATTGTGAGGATTGGGAACAGTAATGAAATGATAAACTCTGTGGTTAACCGAGACAAAGAGACTGACACTAACCATCAGAATAAAAAAGATAATTTTAGTAGTGATGCACCACATTTTCAGAGTGGAGTTCTTCGTACCAACTGCATTGACTGCTTGGACCGTACAAATGTTGCCCAGTATGCATATGGTCTTCAAGCTTTAGGACGCCAGCTCCATGCAATGGGTTTGACTGATGTGCCCAAAGTGGATCCTGATAGTAGTATCGCTGCAGCTCTAATGGATATGTATCAAAGCATGGGGATGCTCTTGCTCAGCAGTATGGTGGTTCAGCAGCTCACAATACTGTATGACATATTTTATGAGATTCTCCTTCACAAATATCTAGTCTCCGTCTTCTTCTGCTGTTTGCTATAATACATGTGTGTATATTTTGGTGAATGACAGGTGTTTCCGGAGAGGCAGGGAAAGTGGAAAGCAACAACACAATCAAGAGAGTTTTTGAAGTCCATAAAAGGATATTATAGCAATTGTTACACAGATGGTGAAAAGCAAGATGCAATAAACTTGTATTATTCCTCTGTCCCTTGGTTAATCTAGTGTTGAATAAATAATTAATATTTTAAATATTTAATATATTGTTCTTTTTCCAGATTTTTAGGTTACTTCCAACCACATGAAGGGAAACCTGCTCTGTGGGAGCTGGATTCAGATTATTATCTCCATGTATCTGGGGTTGGGGATGATCTAATTCCTGAGAAGTGGTGAGTCATCCTAGTTAAATTGGCTGATATTAAAATCCATTAGTGACATGCACATGCTTCTATGATATTTAGAATTGATTTTCTCATTTCTTTTGTATGTAAATACAGTTTCTATTGTTTATTTTCCTTATCAGTTCATATTTTCTTCCTGAATTTTTCAGTTCTGAACCGAATCCTAAGCCTTCTGAAAGTGGTGGAATAGTATTCACCCCAATACCCGCTTGCAGAGAAGACTTTTTACGGATAAAGTTGACATCGTTTGACAAGTTAATTTTGAAGACCTGTAGTACAATTAAAAATGTAAGACTATGCTCTGAACCTGATCAAAGACCAGGTGGGAGTTCTGGAAACAGAGGAGTGGCACCTGATGCAGCGTAATTTCTCTTATTCTGAGTTGCTGTTTAATGATTTTATTTCTCGTTTATTGTACTTTTTATAGACTGCTTCCCTTTTCTCGTGATTTTCTGACATGCATATGTAAATATTAGAAATTTTATTGCCATTCCACTTAAAGACCAGTTCCTGTAGCTTTGGTTCTTATTATAAGACAAAAGTAGCTGATTTTGTCTCTCCCTGCTTCTTAGTACTTACTTGACCGGTTTTATCATTTCAAAAATAATTTGTTAGGACTGGAAATGTGGGCTTACATTTTGAAACTAGGCCCGGGATTTGGAGAGTGCAGGAGAGGAGAAACAAGGGTGTGAATAAAAATGCTGATGTGGCAAAGGGTGTAACAAAATTAGTTAAGGTGTGAGAAGTAGTGGGAATATAAATGGGAGGAGAATGAGAAGAGAGGATACGAAAATATATTGTGGAATTCTGTTATGGCTTGAAGGTGCTAACTTGTCTAGAGGATGCGGCAGTAGAAATCACCATCCTAGTGTATTTTCTGTTTCATTTTTGAAATAATCCATATATTCTCTCATTTTCCCTGTTTCTTCTTCTACTTTTTGGGTCTCTGACATAATTGGTCCGCATGCCATATTGTCCTGTGCTTTTTAGCTTCTGTCCCTTCAACTAATTTTCTATCAATGCTCAGGAATCTAATTGAGATAGTTTTGTTTGATTGGTTTATGAAGGCCTATTAAATTTTGTGATTATGATTGAATAATTCACCGCATGTTCAGTTCAGATTCTAACTAACACAAGCAGCAAAAAGTTGGATTCCTTTCAATCAACTCCCTCTGATGTCAAACAACATCAAATAGAAGCAATCCATTAATCCGGTTGATAATTTTGGTAGATTATTTAGAAGACAATCTCTCTTGAAAGTAAGATTAGAATCACCATTTCTAGATGAATGTAATTTCTGTTTAAACTTAGTTGCCATTTAAGCCATTCCTTCCACCCTAACCATGTACATCATTTTGTATGGAAATAGTGGGTAGAATTTCTGACTAGTGTGAGATGCAAAAGCTATTCAGTGATCTAAGTAACTTGAGGTAACACATGTCGAGACAATGATTGTTTGTTAATCCCCAGTGAGATACAGCTAAAAAGTCCGAATTGGCTTTTTGGCCAGAGAAAGTACGAAGAGGGTTCCTCTGCTGCAAAAGTAGCTTCTCATGAAACTGACGTTGAAGGATCTCATGCTAATGGATTTTGTGACTTGAATTGGCTTTCTTCTGGCAGTGATATGAATGAAGAGGATGTTTTCCAAAGGTATGTATCTTAAAAGTTCATTATCCTTGTGTGACTTCATTGCACCTTCCATTTTTCCTTTGATGATCAGTATCCCATTTGATTATTTTTCTGTTGGCTAACGTTTGCACTGTAGGTCGCTATAAAACTCATTTGTATGTTTACATTTTGCGTTGTGATTTTTTTAGCTCTAGACATAGCTGCCATGCTGATAATGGGGAACAGGCTTGGTGCATTTGAATTTGATCCGTTAAGTTGAGCTGGTGCTCTTAATATTTTAAGTGACCACGAATAATTCTAAACTTGTTTATTTTCTACAATTAAGAAGTAAGTTCATGCTACAGTTGGTTTAAATTATAATGAATGAAGGATTTCTTTTAAAAATTTATAAAGTGCTTGTTTAGGATCTACTGTATTTATAACTACCTGAAATCCCATTCTTCATTGGTTGGGAATCCAGTGTTGTCTCTTCCGGCATATTAACACTGTAGACAGTCCCACAATCTTTGTTCTCACTTGATGCCTTTAGCTTGTTCAGTTTACAGATGATGCTCTTTTTATACTTTTAATCTGGTAGGTACCTTGCAATGACCACAGCAAATGAGGCGAATGGGTTGTATGGAGGTAGTCTCCTCGGCGATCAAGATGAAAGCAGTGAGATATATAAACATTATGCCGAGCTATGTCAGGTATGTGCTTTAACCGTGAGAAATATAAACATGCCCACATAACTAGTACTTTGTATCTGGACTTATGTATGAAACACTTACCATTGCTTGCTTCAAAGAAAGCGCTGTCAGAGGTACAAATCTCTCCTTTAGTTTAAGTACATGCTGGGTTGATTGGCATGTTATATTTTTAATAAGAAATGACAAAGAAATAAATATGAAATGAAGCAGATAAAATAGCATCTTTATTAGGATGTGATATGCATGTTTGCTGCCAAAATGTAGTTTTTACCGCCTTTATCCTTGGCATGCATGCAGGGACCTGCCATGTAACTTTTCCAAAATGACTCTGAGAGGGAGCAACACTACGCAGATGCTTTAAGCACGAGTTCATATGAAATTGTTAATGATACTAGCGTTGCGACAGAAATGGAAGCAGCTCTAAAGGAGTATGACCAAGTTGGTGCGGACCTTGGGATCATTCCCAGATCTTGTAAATTCTTTGCCGATGATCCGAGTTGGCTTACAAGATGGTTAACTGGGGAAGAAAAACTACAAAGGATATGATGGGTTATTATTTTGACATGTATAATTTGAACATTTTATACAAAAGACTTTGTCAGTTTTCTTATCATTTGGTCAGGCCTTATATATATATATAGTTAATTTTTCTTTTTTAAATTTGAGCACATTTTTTCTCCATAGGATTGCCTTGGTTATTCCATACTCAAACTGAAGTTTAGTTCCGGTACTTTTACTATACTTAGGTTTTAGTTCTTATAATTTTATTCTAATTGTTTTAATCCTTATAATATATAGAGATGGGTTCTAATGAATTTGCTTTGAAGTGCTATTGTTTTGCTTTTTCAGACATTTTGGATATTTAGGGATGAATGAAACTATTAAGGATGAAATGTTCTATGTTGTTTTCCCTTATTTTAAAGTGGGAAACAATGATGCATGCACAGACTGAATTTTTCTTGTAACTGGATAGACAGGAAATAATCTAACTAAATAGGACAAAACAGCATAACAGAAAGGAAAAAACAAAATAAATAGGAAGCATGACAAATAGTTCTTGAACCATCTAGAATTGACAAAATTAGTATGACAAACTTGATGTGCTTCTCCTGAAGTGGGACAACTAATGGTATTTTGATATCTCACATAAATCGGAGGCGAGAATATTGATTCCAGAGAGGTTTGGAGAGAAACTTTTATAGAAAAGCGTAACAATTTCATATGACTTTGTTGAAGTTCCTCTTGGATTGAGAGAAAATATCTTTAAATGTTTGGTCCTCTGGTAAACCATCGGAATAACAGTAACATGAGTCGCATTCTAACTATTATAATATGTGACCGAAAGACGAGAGCCCTTGTTACGCAAATCATGTAAGAGAGACTGAATTATTGTAGCTCACAAAGGGTGAATGCAAGGACATAAGACAATAAAATGGTTAAAGCTTCCTACACCTTATCAAAAGCTTCCGAAAAATGTTTCCATAAAAAGAGAGTTTTCCTATGCAACTCCGCTTTTTTCGATTTCCGATTGCAACAACCAAGACGTATCTTCTTCGCCGCGTCCAAGAACAGGGCCGTGTCTAGCCCTAAAAACGGTGTCCGACACCATGTCGTGCACGTCCCAGAAACGTGTCCGTGTCAGCAAAGTGTCGGAAGCGGGGAAGCGCGACCTCCCAGCCGTCTCGGAGCTTCATAGGGAAGGATGAAATGTTGTCTGTCATTTGGCCTTAATTAAAAACGAGAATAGAAGGTTCCATACATAAAATTGGATTTTACTTATAACAGAAGAACAAAAGAGAAAGAATGTGCGAATAGTTGGAAGGGGGAGAAAAGGGAATCAAATCGAATTGATTGATGCGCGTGAGTGTTACAGTGAGAGGTGTGGTGAGAGGGAGAGGCTACCATGGGCGTTGGAGTGTTGAGAGTGAGTGCCAGGGGAAGGCGAAGGGGAATGCCAGTGCCTGGAATTCCCTTCTTCGCATGCACTCCACCCATATTGCCCCAAAGTGTTCTTCGATGTTTTGCTTCTTTTCTCAACTCTGGCCATTCCCCTGATCAGTTTACTTTCGCCATCACTCTGTCCGCCTGTGCAAAGCTACACAATGTTGAGTTGGGGAGGGCAGTTCACTGCTGCATAATTAAGAGGGGTCTTCAATCTGCCTCCTTCTGTCATGGCGCACTCATCCATCTTTACGCCAATTCCCACTCTCTCACTTCTGCTCACCTTATTTGACGCTGCACCCTCCCCTCATCTCCACCCTGTTTCTTGGACCTCTTTAATCTCTGGTTATGTTCGAGCCGGCTTGCCTCAGCAAGCACTTCACATATTTGACAAAATACGCACCACTGTTTCTCCTGCTTCTTTTCCACTTCTAGACCCTGTGGCACTTGTCACCGTCTTAAACACTTACACCTCTTTAGGAAAGCTGGACAATGCTTGCCAATTGTTTGCACAGATGCCCATCTCCACCCGCAATGTTGTGGCTTGGAATGTCATGATTTCTGGTCATGCCAAGAGAGGCCATTATAAGGAGGCTCTTGCCTTCTTTCGTCAAATGAGTAAGCATGGTGTCAAATCCTCAAGATCCACACTCGCAAGTGTTTGCAATTGCCAGTTTAGCCGCCCTCCATCACGACTTCCTAGTTCATGCCCTGGCTATCAAGCAAGGTTTCGATTCGAGTATATACGTTGCAAGTTCTTTGATCAATATGTATGGCAAGTGTGCGATGCTGGATGCTGCACGCCAAGTATTTGATGCTATATCTCACAAAAATTTGATTGTCTGGAACACCATGCTAGGAATTTATTCACAGAATGTCTATTTAAGTAATGTCATGGAGTTGTTCTCGGATATGACAATATGTGGCGTTCACCCAGATGAATTTACCTACACAAGCATTTTGAGCTCGTGTGCATCCTTTGAATACGTACGAATTGGTCACCAGTTGCATTCAACTATTATCAAGAAGGGTTTTACCTCTAATTTATTTGTCAACAATTCATTGATAGATATGTATGCCAAAGCTGGGGCTTTGACGGAAGCTGCTAAGCAGTTTGAGCTCATGTCATGCCGAGATCATGTTTCCTGGAATGCCATTATTGTTGGTTATGTGCAGGAAGAAGAGGAGGCTGTTGCTTTCAGTTTGTTTCAAAGAATGAATTTGGACGGCGTTGTACCTGACGAGGTATCTTTGGCCAGCATACTTAGTGCATGTGGAAATATTAAGGTCCTAGATGTAGGACAGCAACTCCATTGCCTGTCAGTTAAGTTGGGTTTAGAAACTAACCTTTTTGCTGGAAGTTCTCTTATTGACATGTATTCAAAATGCGGAGACATTGAAGATGCACAAAAAATTTATTCTAGGATGCCTGAACGGAGTGTGGTCTCCTTTAATGCTCTGATTGCAGGATATGCTCCAAAAAACATAAAAGAAGCTATTAGTCTTATTCATGAGATGCTGATACTGGGACTGAAGCCATCTGAGATTACATTTGTGAGCATCATAGATGTTTGTAAGGGTTCTGCAAAGGTAATTTTAGGCATGCAGATCCATTGTGTTGTAGTAAAGAGGGGTCTCTTATGTGGTAGCGAATTCTTAGGAACCTCTTTGTTGGGCATGTATATGGATTCACAAAGGCTTGCAGATGCAAGCGTTCTTTTCTCGGAGTTTTCTAACCTTAAAAGCACGGTAATGTGGACTGCTTTAATTTCAGGATATACCCAAAATGAGTGCAGTGATGTGGCCTTAAACTTGTATCAGGAAATGCGTGGCAACAGTATCTTACCCGACCAAGCAACTTTTGTTACTGTTCTTCGAGCTTCTGCTCTCTTATCCTCACTGCATGATGGTAGAGAGATACATTCTCTAATCTTCCATACTGGTTTTGACTTAGATGAGTTAACAGGTAGTTCCCTTGTAGACATGTATGCAAAATGTGGCGATGTAAAAAGTGCTGTTCAAGTTTTTCATGAATTGACTATTAAAAAGGATGTGATTTCTTGGAACTCAATGATAGTTGGATTTGCCAAAAATGGTTATGCAGAAAGTGCCCTGAAGGTCTTTAATGAGATGGCTCAATCATGCATTACCCCTGATAAGGTAACATTTCTTGGAGTGCTCACTGCTTGTAGCCATGCAGGGTGGGTTTATGAGGGTCTTCAAGTTTTTCACATCATGGTAAACTGTTATGGAATTGAGCCTAGAGGGGATCACTACGCTTGCATGGTCGATCTACTTGGTAGGTGGGGTTTTCTAAAGGAAGCTGAAGAGTTCATTGACAAAATAGAAGTTGAACCGAATGCTATGATTTGGGCCAATTTATTGGGTGCTTGCAGAATACATGGGGATGAAAAGAGGGGACAGAGAGCGGCTAAGAAACTTATTGAGTTAGAACCCAGAAACTCTTCTTCATATGTGCTGCTTTCAAATTTGTATGCTGCATCTGGACTTTGGGATGAAGCTAGATCTTTGAGGAGAACAATGATGCAGAAAGATATCCAAAAAATGCCTGGCTGTAGCTGGATCGTTGTAGGACAAATTACAAACCTATTTGTTGCGGGTGATAAGTCACATCCTAGTTGTGATGAAATTTCACTAGCATTAAAGCACCTGACGGCACTAATTAAAGACAATACATTCCATGATTTCCTGGGTTAGTTACATGTAGTTATTCTATGTGATTGGACGTCAAGATTATTTGAATCTCATCACTTGAAGGCTGTTTTAAGGATTTGATTCTTCCCAAATCATAACGTGTTGGGGAGTTTATTCAACCAAATCTCATCACATGAAGACTGTTTGTGCTATAGGTCGTATTTGTTATGAACTTTTAGCCTTGATGTCTGGACATCTACATCCTCATCTACTTTTAATGGGGAACTTTTGTACACGTTCTTCTCTGCTTGCATCATGTTACAAGCGTTGAATGACATCTATGTGTCTTTCAAACTCAACTCTTTGGATAGATTAAACAGTTTATTCTGTAAGTTAGCCCCATAAACAATTATTTGCTGTGATTTGTCCAAGGAAGGATTGATGGAGGAGGATCAACAGACCAGGTTAGACTCTTATTCTCTTATTATAATGAATACCTCTATAGGTTATACTTTATTAGAGAGTCTGTGAAGATTTACATTGCTCCTAATTCATGTTAGACACACAATTATATGTTTCTCTCTTTCTTCCTGTTAGAGTTCTTTGCTCTTGTTTCTCATCATCTGTGTCCCTCATTTAAATGATCGTGTATGTTCTGCAATCTTAGTTATTCTAAATTATCTTGTATTTGGGACTGCAATTGAATACCAACACAGTCATTGCCTTTGACATTTGAAGTCATGGATGATTATGCCTATGCCTATGCCGTTATCACAGTTTGTGTTTCATTCTCTTTGGGAATACTAATATACTGCATCCCTGTCTGGACAAAGGGGTTTAACATTGACACGTAGCAATTGAATAAGGCAACCTTGTTTAGGCAACGGATTTTCTTTTTCTTTTTTGCTGAGAATGGGTTGGCAGTTCAGAGAAGCAGAGTAATGTGTCTATGCTATTCTTCATAGTGAGATCTGTCAATTTTATGATTGGCTGTTAAACGGGAATTTGAGCAGATAGGTCACTTCTTACTAATATAGATGCCATTTTCAATCCTGTAAGAAATTCATCATTAACTTGAGTTTTCACAAAATTGTGGTATTGTAGGAGTAGATACAGCTGAATGGAAGGTGTTCATGGAATCCGTATTGTTGACTATTCAATCAATTTTTCTGCATAATTAGCAAAGATGCTACAAGTGCCAATCATTCTTTGTTGGATCGTTACAATAATATCACAGGCTTTGATTAGTGCCCAAGAAATGTAATGGTATTGAGATATTACAATCCAAATGAATGAGAAATATTTGAATCACTAAAAATATGCATAGATGAATTAAGAACTGTCAAACCACGGTAGAATGATCAAATCTGCACTCAAAACCCAGAACTGGACAGCACCAGTCCAACTCTAGCGTGACAGCTTTGACAGTAAGGGTGTTCGTGTGGTCTGATATGCAGAATGGCTTTATATGCTATGCTATGGATTGAATCATGATATGAACATGCAAATAGGTTTATAACAATGCTAATGGTACTTTAAAACAAAATTTAACGAAAAAACCAAGTGCAGACTTCCTAAATTCAGAAAATCATCTAACCCAAAAAACTGGAAAATTGAGTACTAATCCTAGAATCTAATGTAGAAATAACCACAAAACATAGATTGAAACTATAAATAAGCAGCAAAAACTAAAATTGAACATTTAAACCAAAGCTAGAGCCGAGTGGCGCGAGAGTTAACTGTAAAAATTGATTAATCTGAACTAAAACTGAAATCTAATGATTGGAACAAATTTATTATTACGAAAGGAAGTAGAGGAATGAAAATTTGATGAAAAACATATTAAAGAACCAAAAATCACAAAACAGGTTGAACTTCAGCGTAGCTAAGTGTTTGCTCTAAACCAGAAAGTGAAAATCCTATTCAAGTTCATTTAACTCTCAATCTTACTTGCTAATGTTAATTTCTGAAATCCTTGGAGTATAGAAATCACTTTGGATTCACCAGTATCTCAGCATGGATCCATAACTGTTAGGACCTTGAGGGTTTATGAAAGGAGAAAGATAGTAGAGAAATAAAGATGAGTACTTAACTGTTGAGCAGTTAAGGGGGCGGGAAAAGGTCTATAAAAAGGACATCTTTTGTAGTTACAAGGAACAGTGATTTTACTCTTGAGTTACAGACCAGTTTAGACTTGGTGAGGGAGGTTAAGCTCCTGGTTTCCCAATTGTATTCTTGATTCTTTGATGTGAATACAAATCATTTCTTTTACAATTGCTTTCTGTTAGAGTAATGAGGTGTGAGAGTAAGAGAGATAGATAGGATTCTTACAAAGGGTCCTAACAATAACCGAGGCTAGTAAGGTGCAAGAATGAAAATCAAATGTTCAAGAGTAGAAAATTTATATTCTGACTCAAAAGTAAGGAAACACATCCGAGACATTGAATTACAATTGCAACTGAGTAAAAAGCATTAAGAGATTAATATGATTGAATTGCATATCAGAAAACAATGCAAAACTGAATTAAAAGCAAAATTAACTTGAATTGAATGAAACTTGATGCGAACAGTACAATCACCGAAGCCCTTTGGTGTCTAGCTCATTTTGGAGTCTTAGACAACCAGAAATCTCCAGAGAAAACTATTCTAAAAACTGAGAAATCTAAAAATATGATTCGTCCCTCTTTCAAGTTTAAGATCCAAGCCTTGTATATGCTTCTAGAAGTCCAAGCCTATAAAACTGGAAAACAGCCTAGAACTGGTCATAGGAACTGCCAATAGCAAGTAAAAATTATGTACAAACTACCTAGCCTAGCCTAGCCTAGTCTAACTATACAAGTAACTAGAACAGTACAAATCACCTAAGTAGCAAGTAACTAGAGCAGCTCTCCTCAAAAGCTACTGGCTGGCACAGGTTTCTTCAAAGTGCATAATCTGTCTATTGGAGTTCTTGACAGCTGGTAGCAGGTCATCACTTCAGGATCAGCAGGTTGCAAGTCTTGGTTAGCTTCTCTGCTTCAAAATTACCTCTGCCAACACGTTTCTCTAACAAGTCCAAACTCCAGCAGGTTAAAGCTCCCATGGCAAGCTTCTCATGTGAGCACATTCAAATACAGCTGGTCAGGTTCAGCACACTTTCTTCAACAACTTACATCACCGGAAGACTGCTCACTGTACATACTTTCACAGAATCAAAACCACCAGCTGGACATATCGTCTCAAATGTACTGCACCTTCAATTATCAGCACCTAAAATCTCAATTTAAACAATTGAATTCTACGTAAAAAATAGAAGTAAAAGCTGGCTTGAAATACTCATATTGACTAAAAAAAACACAAACTAAAATCTACATTAAAGATTAAGAATCAAATCTAACTTTTACTATTTATAAGACTACAGAAATCTATTAATTCAGAAACTAACTATCTAAAACCAGTGAGTTCAAACACTAAAATCACCAAGCTGAAAAATGATGAAAGGCTATCAAAACTAAATTCTACTAACCACAGAACTGAATTCTACAATTGCAATTAAAATTGAAGCTAAGCTAAACTGAAAGCTACACTATATTACTTACAAAGACTAGAAGTCTACCAATTTAGAAACTAAACTAAAACTCCTATCTACAAACACTTATTTAACTCATTTTAAGAAAAACTAAGAATTAAGGGAACGAAACTAAATCTGATCTAAAACTAAGAAATTAAAGACAAAAGGTAACATAAAGAGATGCATCAAACCGAGACTCATCAGCCTGTCCACAAAATTGTTGTTTAATCTTTGTTTATTTTCATCTAGTGAAACATTTATTTTGCATTTTTCATTGATCATTAGATGTCACCAAAAGAAAGTAGTATTTATTTGCGCAATAATACTCTCGTACTACATATTCTTTTAGATTTTAGACAAACATGTACAACCATGTATATTTTCTTGTGGCGTAAATAAATGAGTTCAACACAAATAACAGTTCTGCCCCCATAAGCTTGCACCTTTCGGTTTCCTCCTTCCATCTTGATCTAGGATTGGGTAAACTTCCCACCTTGGCTGCTAAGAACCACCACCAACCTTTATAGAAACCACCCCACCACCTGAAAACCTCAGTTACCTTGTTCAAATACCTCCAAACCTTCATCAGACTCCAAGAATACCACCCTTTTGTCGAGGCCCTCTTGAACCAAAAGAAAACCAAGAACTAATCCGAGAAGCCATCCTTGCTCCTTTCCTAGTCATGCCTAATCCGTGTGCTAGTTTATCAACCAAGGAACCTGTTCAAAGGGTCAGACCCACCCTCATTGGTCCAAGAAGGTCTCCATCACTCACCCGGAAAACCTATTCCATTAGTCCAAGAAACCTATTACAAGCCTAAGGAAAGAGCTTGCTTCAAAAAACAAGTACAATAGATGAGTTCCACTATAAACTCAATTGCTCAGGAATAGTCACTGAACCAAAGACAATGGAGATTGATCGAGATTTTTTGGATTTTTGCAAACTTTCCCAGAGGCCAACCGCTGAATGCAAACTCAATTAACATTGGCAGAAGTATCATTTCTCTTCAGAATCTTGGAGTGATATTATCCTGGATTGTAAGGTATTCTCTACCTGTCATTCTTTGCCAACAAGATCACAAAAATGAACAAAATTTGATTTCATAGCAAGGCAAACCAAATCGTGAAAATCTTAAATTCCACATGCTTTGATATTTGAGTCAACAATGAAAAAATTGAGTACATGTTCCTTACACGTAAAATACTCATTCACTTAATAGCCACTACGGTTTTGTTACCAAAAATCCATGCAGGAACAAGATCCACGCTTAAAGTGGTGAAAGCGATGACGATCCCTTACCACAATTTCGCGATCAAATGCTTTGGAGATTAACTTTACAACAGCGTGGCAATCATTACAAATTCGCAAGTTCTTCATAACTCTAATTGGAGTTGGTGGAGCAATAGTGATAAGTCCAAAGGCGACTGCAAGTTTCTCACTGTGCCTGAAAAGTGCAGTTTCCTTCTCTTCATCGTCTATGTCTAGTGAAATCTCACTTGTGGTTGGTACATAACCCTCAATCTTTAACTTTGCTGACACTTCATCTAACATGTGCTCAATATCACTTATTTGTGGGTGGGTCTTATCTCCAGCCAAAAATTCATGAACTATCCCATTTGCTTCAATCATGCTACAACCAGGTGTCTTTACCACCCCATGTTGTGCCATAATTCCCCGAATTTCAAGAACATTGCTCCAGTTTCCTTTTAAAGCATATATATTTGACAATAATACATGGAAACCATCATGGTTAGGCTGAAGCTGAATAAGTTTTCTTCCCACCCTCTCTCCCATTTCATTGTCATGGTGTTTTCTACAAGCCCCGAGCAAGGCACCCCAAGTGGCAACATCAGGTGCCATTGGCATACTCTCAATCAGCTCCGCCGCTTCTTTAAGCAAACCTGCCCGTCCAAAAAGATCAACCATGCATCCGTAGTGCTTAATATTAGGCTCTATTTTGTGTTCGTGGATCATGGAACTAAAGTAGTGACGCCCCTCATTGACTAGGCCCATGTGCCGACAGGCCCCAAGAACTCCCATAAAGGTTATCTCATTAGGAAGTGTCTTCGTTTTTTTCATATCTGCAAACATGCGGAGTGACTGTTCTACCAAACCATTCATTGCCAACCCAAGAATGATTGCATTCCAGGTAGAAACCCCCTTTTCCTCCATCGCGTAGAAAACCTCCAATGCATTTTCCACACACCCGCATTTCACATACATGTCTATAAGAGTCGTGCTCAGAATAGTATTAACCTGTAATTTATTTATATTTATATAAGCATGAATCCATTTCCCTATGTCCAAAGCAGCCAGATGGGTGCAAGCCGAGATGGCACTAACTAAAGCAGTTTCGTCGGGCTTGACTCCATGAAGCTGCATTTCTTGGAACAATGCCAAAGCCTCTGAAAAACATTCATGTTGAGCATAACCAGATATCATGGCACTCCAAGACACAACGTCCTTCTCCGGCATGGAATAAAACAACTTCTCAGCATCTTCAATCGAACCACACCTCAAGTACCCAGAAATCATCGAGTTCAAAGATATTTGATCCAAGAGAACACCACCATCATCAAAAATTCTTTGCGCATCCACTATCTCCCCACAACTAGAGTACAAATGAATCAAAGCATTCTTAAGACTAACATAATCCTCAACCCCAACTTTCGCCGCCAAACCATGCACCAACCTCCCCATCTCAGCATTCAAAATTCGCGAACACGCGGATACAACACTAACCACAACGATCTCATCCACTGTCACCCCACTGGCCTTCATCTCCACAAACAAAACCAACGCCTCCTCACACATCTCATTCTGCTCATAACAAGAAACCATCGCACTCCACGACACCATGTCCATATCCCTCCATCGAACCTCATCAAAAATCCGCCGCGCCTTCTCCACACACCCCTTCCTTCCAAAGAGCACAATCATGGAATTCGAAGCAATGGTGTTCCTCTCCGGCATTCCCCTATACACACGTTCCGCCTCTTTCACATTTCCCGCCTGAACATACCCCGCCAAAACAGTATTCCAAGATACCAAATCCCAGACAGGACTTTCCTCAAACACCTGGCGCGCACTGGACATCCTCCCACATATAGCATACAAGTTGATCAGCGTGTTCCGGACGTACACATCTTGATGAAAACCAAACCTCACGACATGTGCGTGCAGCTCCCTTCCCTCGAAGTCGGACACCCGGGCAGCGCAACATTGAAGAGGAATTGGGTAGGTATAGTTATCGGGTTTTGCGTGTTTCGCAAGGAAGAGCTTGTAGAGTGTGAGGGCTTGGTGAGGGTTGTTTTGGAGTTCGAAGTGGGCGCGCATGATGGTGTTCCATGTGAAGGGGTTGGGGTTGTGAAGATGGTTGAAGATTCGGAGGGAATAGTCGAAGGGAACGAGAGCAGAGCGAGTAGAGAAGTTTATGAGTCTGCTTGCGGCGTAGGGGTCTGAGATGAGGCCGGTGAGGATCGTTTGTGAGAGAATCTCTCTGAAGTGCCTCGGCCATTGGCACCGCTGCAATGCTGCGTCTAACGTCCACACCTTCATGCTTCGTCTCCTGCTTCATACTTCAACTCACACGCATCTTCATTTGCTGCATAACTTCATCAGGCTGTTGTTTTCACAATAAATAATTAAATAATTTTTTTCATAAATTTAAATGTAGTATATTAAGCCAACAAATTATAAATTATTCATAATTTATAACTAACATTGAGATTTAATTAAATTTAATATTTTGTTGTCATCAAAATTATTTTGGTTTGTCTTAAAAATGGATAAATTTTTATTTTTATTTGTCTTTATATGTGTTATGGATAATGTTACATATTATATATATATATTAGAAATATATGTTAGAAAAGCTAACAAAATCACGAATATAATTTTTTGAGATGTGTAAATTACCATTCTTAACAACTTATATGGAGTGTGTTGTACAAGTTTGTACGATACAACAAAAACTTCTTAAAAATATTTTAGAATCTCATAGAAACTCTAAAGGGGTATAAGAAAAATTCGAGATTTTACTAGAAAGAAAGATAAATGAGAGAATGAGAGATGAGAGAGTTCTTTTCTTTGTGTATTCCTTGGAGTGAATAAAATGCACTACTTATGTAGCTAAAGGGAGCCACGATTCCCATTGATTAAGGAGAAATCTCGTGACTTAAGGAAGAGCGCAACAGCCAACTCAATCCTGAGCCTCGCAGGAAGAGAAGCAACCTCCACTTGCGGAAGAAAACTGAAACGACACTTTCGGGAAGAAAAAATAATGTCAATGTTCATAAACAAGATATTTTTACAATATTATATTCAATTTTTATCCCGCATATTGCAAGAAACAAAGATTGAAAAAGAGAAAAGAAGAAAATTTATTGGGTTTTATAAGATATAATGCATCAGAGCTAGTGTAACAAACTATATTAACCAGTTCTAGATTGAGAAACTTAACTCACAGTATAATTGGTATAGGATACTGTATAAACCAAAGATACTATGTTAGAAGTTTATAAATCACAATACACTTCCACAGTCTTTGTTGTTATCACTCCAATGCGTTTACTAAGCGTGCTTACTCGATGTTCATAAATACTCTAGAAATCAGGCCATGTTATCAAATGAGTGTCAACCCAATATATCTGGATATGTCTCTTCCTTCAAAACTTGCAGTGCCCAGCACCCCTTGAATAATCTGAATAATGTATCTAATTACTTTAATATAATAATTTTACTTTTTTCTTTTCTCTCTTCCTTGCACAGCCGTTCCGGTTCTCCACTTCTCCTTTCGTTTGTTCGTTTTTCTTCATCTGCTCCTTCTCCTCCATCTCTGCATTGACACCATCAGAGACAATCTTCTTGATGGCCCACGTGGCTCCAATTTTTTTTTATTAATTTTCGGGATGGGTATTCCGTATTCTGGATTGGTTCTTGAAAGAAGAAATTGAACATTGAACAAATACTTCAGGATGTTGTTTTCAGAATGTACAAGATAACATCACTATTCTAGATTTTCTTTTTTATCTGGAATATTCCTCTAACACTTCGTGAAACATCAATCCGGAAACACATATTTCGGACTCCGAATTCCAATAACCTGAACTTCACCATTTTGAAACGTAAACCACCATGAAACACCAACACGAGTTCCACCACACCTTGCCACCATAACTCTCTTCCAGATTCAGTCACCAGCACAACAAATTTTTTTGAAACTTCCAAATAAAATAACAAGGGTAAAACAGGAATTCCAAATATTGTGGACCTGCAAGGAGGAATTGGAGGAGTGTAGTAAGCAAATTCCCAGATGGAGTTAGAAAGAATAAGATTCTGAGTTAGCCTTAGCAGAGAAAAAGGGTTGAAAGAGATCAGAGAGAGATGGAAGCATCTGTGATTGAGGTAGAGAGAATCTTGAGCTACGGATTCATAGATGGGAAGCTTCTAGAAGAAGCTCTCACCCATTCATCTTCCACAGGTGTTTCTTATGAGCGACTTGAGTTCGTGGGAGATCACATTATAGGCTAGCCATCAGCAAACACCTCTTTCTCGCCTACCCCCAGCTCGATCCTGGCCAACTATCTGACCTACTTGATGCCAACGTCAGCAAAGAGAAGCTGGCACGAGTTGCCATCCATCGCGGCCTCCACCGTTTCATCCGCCAAAGCTTCTCATCTGTGCTCAGGGATGAGATCGAATGTCACCCTAGAGAAATACCCCGTTGGGATACACGGTGGATCCGTGGGGCCCCCAAGGTCCTTTCGGATATCGTAGAGTCCGTCGCAGCAGCTGTATACTTTGATCTGGGATTCGATCTGGAGAAATTCTGGGAGGTGCGTATTAAAGTTTATTTGTAAAGGTTTTACTTTTACTTTTTGCTCTGGTGTTTTTGCATTGATTTTTTTCTAAGCTGATAATGAATGATGGCAATTTTTTTGAGTTTCGAAATTGCAATCCAGGATTTCGTAAGTGATTATATCATAAAGTTTTACGTTATTTTCCATGTTTTGAACATGAATTGAGAAAGAATTATAACGTTCGTAATTTTTTTGGATGAGGTTTTCTGTAAGTACCGTTCGTTTTTTTTTAAAAGAAAGTGGTGGGGGAGGGGGCACGTTTGAAAGTGGTGGGGGAAGGGGCTTCATGTCCAACAAAGAAGTGGCAACAGCAGCTGGTGGGTGGTGGGTCATTCCACTTTGAAGTGCTCCAACCACCAGGAAATATCATCATCATCTTCTTAATGGACACTGCACTGAGGAATGGAAGGGGACGGCTGAGGTTCGTCCAGCTGGCACCAGTGCACGGTTCTTCTTTCCCTTTAAGGGAAGAGCCCATGGGTTGAAAGGAGAAATTGGGTTCTGTATTTGTGGGAGTGGAAGCCTTGCAGCAAAATCTGAGAGAGGTGAAGAGGAGAGAGAAAGAATAAGTTAGACACTGTAACAGAGGGCTGGAACGGCAGAGGAGAAACACAGTGCAGAGATTGATTCAAGGTTTGCAAAGGAAGTCTTCAAGAGGTAAGGGGAGCTAGATCTGTTTCTATAGATTGTAGAAATATTAAACTGTGTTTGAGATCCCAAACAGTTTTCCACCTGATAGGGTTCACTCTGTAAACGTCCGTTCAAACAGTATTCGATGTGATAGTGTTCGTATAAACAGTATTCGACCTAATAGTGTTCGTTCTGTAAGCGTTCGTTCCAAATAGTGTACGGTCTAAACAGTATTCGACCTGAGAGTGTTCGGTCTGTAAGCGTTCGTCCAAAAGTATTTGATATATAAGCATTCGTACAAACAGTATTCGACCTGATAGTGTTCGGTCGATAGTGTTCGGTCTTATTATGTGCTAATGATCGTTAGCGTTCGACCTGGATCAGGTATTCTGAGGTTTGGCTTGTAAGCGTTCGGTCTTGGTGTATTAGTGATGGTTAACGTTCGGTCTTGATGATGTTTATTCTCAGTTAGTGATCGTCCATAGTGAACGTTCGGTCTTGATGAGGTTTATTCTCAGTTAGTGATCGTTCTCGATGATGTTTGTCCTCAGGTAGAACTTGTCATAGGTAGCGTTCGGTCTTGATGAGGCTTGACCTTTGAGCGTTCGTCCAAACAAGATGCGATCCATTATGATTTTCGGTTTTAGCGTTCGGCAAATTGTGTTCAATCTAATATGGTGTTCGGTTTTGAGCGTTCGGCCTAGAATTGTTTGATCTCACAGTGTTCGTTCAAATAGTGTTCGACCTCACAGTGTTCGGTTGATAGCGTTGGGTCTCTTTGCGTTCGTCCAAAATAGCGTTCGACCTAATAGTGCTGTAAATAGTCTTCGGCCAAATTGTGCTAATAGCGTTCGGCAAATAGTGTTCGGCAAAATAGTGCTCGGCAAATAGTGTTCGGTTCTAAGTTTCATTTGCTCTTGTACTGGGTTGGATTAAGTGTGCAAAATGTTTGGAATGTATACTGTGATGTGATTTGTGTGAAAGTATGTAAATGCATGTGATATGTTAAATTACTGTGATGATATGACTGCAAATTTAAATGATGAATTTGAGTATGAATTGGACATCTCACGGTGAGATGGATGAAAGTGATATGTGGGGTGTTGTGGTTGTTCTGTATAACTGTAGTGAACTTTGGATTCGGTCTGTCTATCCCTACACTCAAAGCATTGTTCATGCTCACATAGAGAAGAATCGTGTAAGTGGTGAGAGTAGAGGAGGTCCTCGTCTATAGTCTTTGATGGTAGACATAGACAGGTGGGGGATTTACCTTGCTAGTGTTGGGGAGTGCCAGTTGAACTATGCAAATGCAAAGACGACTGATAGTTCGATAGTTATATAAATCCGGATGAGTCGTGTGAGTGTGTGAGTTGTGGTTTAATGAGTATGCTTTAATTGTTCTTTTATATGTAACTATGTATGATGACATGAATTAACTGTTTGGGTATGTTTCTTTGGCGATGATCATCTACTTGGATGGGAGCAGACGTTGATGAGGAGATTCCCTTGGAGCAAGAGCTAAAGGATGCTGATGTTGCGGTGTAGTCTACTTAGGAATTTTCCTATTTGAATGCTAGTAGTGTTCAAATACTTTAAACTGTTTAAAGTTTAAAATTTGGTCTTTTATTTGACTGTTCTCTTTATTTGGATGTTGACGTCCTTATTATATGATGTTGGTTATTATATAATTGGGATGTTACATTTTCGATTGGCTCAAGATTATAATGCAGGGGGTGATGGCTTCAAAATTTCAAGTTGCATTAAAATCAGTACGAAGAGATATAAAACCTTATTTGTGGATTGTGACTGTGATTATGATTTTGACAGAAATTTAGAGTAATTTTGGAACCGATAGTGACACTGGTGATTTGGAGCAACAGCCTCATCCGGTGAAGGAATTATTTAAAATATGCCAGAAAATGGGGAAGCTCCTTAATATTAAATCTGTGCGGAAGGAAACAGATAGTATAGCTTATGTCTTTGTTGATGGAAAGTTTATAGCCTCTGCTTCCGCTGCCAAAAAGGATCTGGCTAAACTTGAAGCTGCCAAGATTGCGTTGGATACACTTGCACCTCTGCTTCCTCCCACCAGTATGAGGCCTTCCATTACTGACATGCAGCTAAGAGCTAAACAAAAACTAAACGAACTCTGTCAGAATAAGAAATGGCCTAAGCCAGAATACAGGTACTTCTTTTAAGATGGGTTATTAAATGAGTAACATTAATTTTCAGGTTTAAAACTTTTGATATTTTGAGTAACTAATTATTTCTTGGCAATGGGTTACAGTATTGCAGAGGAGTCCGGTCCCGCTCATGGGAAGAGATTCGTTTGTTCTGTTAAGATAACTATTGAAGAAGAGGAGGGTGGTTTTCTGCTAAGGAATGGCTGCGAAAAATCTAAGTTAAAGGATGCTGAGAACTCTGCTGCTTCCATGATGTTGAGAACTCTGCTGCTTCCATGATGCTGAGAACCTTACTTGGGGTGTAATGATCACAGATAATGAGAGTGACGTTGTAATTTTTTCTGGAAAATGTTGTACTTGCAGCAGTTGACAATTGATTATGCCTGACTCTAGTTTTGCAGGGTAAGGGCCCATATATCATGAATGGGTTAAAATGTATAGGATTTAAGCTCCACCATCGTGTGGTTTTTCACGCCACACCCTATATTGGCGCAACCACTTGCGTGGCGAGATATTAGGATAAGGATAGATCAATACTAATTTTGATGTTTTAAAATATATTAAAAAATTAATATATCAAACATTAGAATATTTTGAATCTCATCAAAGAACAGTATAACCAAATTAGTGAAAAGTCTAAATTTTGTATTTATAAATCTCATCACTCTTGCATATTTTACATCTTTAAATTATTTGATAGTAAAGATATTTAAATAAAGTGGAAGTTAAGAAGTTGAGATATGGACAAGTATTAGACTTATTGTATGAACATTATTTTTTAAAATAGATTTTCTCTTTAATTTAAATTGTAACAATCGAGAAAAAAATCTACAATGCTGTATAAAATATTTAAATCTTTAAGCTCTAGAAATGATTTTCTTAAATAAAGTGTTAAATTATAAAATAAATGATGATGCAAATAATACAAATATACATGCGTGTTTACATAGGCAAAAAGGACAGAAAAAATGAGTCATTAAGAATGTTAACTTAGCATCTGCAGCAACTAATCTGCACTTTATTTTCTTCTTCCTTATACATATAAACATCTATATTATGTTTTTATATATAACTCAAATACAATACATTTCTACCTAGTGTGAACATTTTCTTCTCTATCTTTATTCATTCTTAAATCTTAAGAAAAAGTTACAAACATATTATTATATTTTTTCCCTATTACACATACGAAACTATAAATTAACTATTTGCCCAAGTAACGGTATAAAATTATATATTAATTATTAATCTCTAGGGATAATTTATTAAACAGGGTTAATTTACTTTTGTAAAGAGTTATTTTTTATTTTATCAAGGTGAAGTAAGTCTTACAAGTTAAAGTTAAAGACTTCAAAAGATAAATTCATCTTAAGTTATATATAAAGCAAACCTTGTATTTAACTTTACCTTTTGAAGTCTTAAGCCCGATTAAAACTTCACCAGTAAAATTGTAAAAATTCAACCCTTTTAAGTGATTAATATTATATTAGTATTATTAAATCTATATCAGTTAAAATGAATTTACATAATAAAATTGCAAGATACTCTATTGGAGATTCTATGTCAATTAATGATATAACAAATTTACATAATTTTGCATGCATAGAATACTTTTGGAGGAGGATGCTAAACCAGTGAGACAACCTCAAGGAAGACTGAATCCTCAACTGATGGGGGTTGTAAAGAAAAAGGACACCAAGTTGCTACAAACAGGTCTTATATATTCAAATTCTGACAGCACTTGGGTGTGCCCTATACATGTGGTTCCCGAGAAATATGGAATCACAATGGTCAAGAACGAGAAGGACAAGTTGACTCTTATTCAAGACAGAAGTGGGTCACATAATTTAGTAGTTGACCATCTTAGTAGGATTGAAAAGGGAAAAGATAACATTCCTATCCAGGATGACTTTTCTAATGAAGTCCTACTAGCATTCCTTCCACCATGAAGGAGGTAAGTTCCCTCATACTTTTTCTTTGCATTTTATATATAAGGCATAATTGAGGACAATGCATAGTTTAAGTGTGGGGGTGTGGGGAAACAATTAATTTTGTTCCCTATTTTGTTTGTCTATTTTGTTTGTTTTTAATAAATATTTGCATTGGATATGAGAGTTTGAATCAGTAACTGGAATGATCATGAATTCAAGAAGAAGAAAAAAATGAGTCATGTTGATATGAGTGGATTGCTTTTATGATTTGCTGATTGAGTTGACTTGAGAATTTCCTGATTAAATCTTTTGTGAAAGAAATTTGAAACCATGTGAGTTTTGGGCTTAATGTTAAGGATGGACCACCATGTGTCATACCTATTTTTCTTTGTGTGATTTGCCCATGTTTTGTTGATACTCTAATAGTTAGCTTGATTCTGTGTTGTGCAACTAAGGAGAATATGCATGATTTGATATGATTGAGGCATTTCTTGTTTTAGCTACTTGGCCAAATAAACTTGTCCTAACATTAATCCATTGGAACCCTCTTTGAGCCTTAAGCCTATTTTTCTTGTTTTCAGTCATTGTCAAATAAAAGAAAAAGAAGAAAAATCATATGTTCCTTACCATAGGAAAGAAGAAGGAGTAATGGATTCTGTTAGAAGTAAAGTAAGGAATAAGTGTGTGAGTGAGTACCTCACCCACAAAATAACAATTAAAAAAGCAAAAAGGAAGATGAAAAGTTGGAATTTTCAAAAAAAAAAAAACTTCCTTAAAAGAGCAAGAAATAAAGTTGTTTTTGAAATCAAGTGTCATTACTCTTTCTATATCAATTTCAAAAGCTCAGAAATTCCAAGAAAATTTCCTACCTTTGCCTTGGCCTCAATACAACCTTTAAAAAGCCCTCATGATCAATAATTGCATGTTTTCTGAAGTATGTGAATGATAGAGTCTTGTTAATATCAAGGGTGTCTACTTATATGGGTATTTTGAGTATAAACACAAGCCAAAAACACTTGAGAGAGTTGGAGAGGAATAGATACATATTGACTTGAGTGTTATCTTTCATATTTTATTTTCTTGGGAATTAAAAAAAAAGTTAACTCATGTGTGAAGAATAAAGTGATTCCATTTGCATGTCCATGACAAAGTAATGCCTAAATGATTGATCTATGTCTAGTGCTACTCATTCTTTTGATCCAAATGCAAATATGGAATAAAATGACTCAGAACAAAGTCTTGGAATTAATCAATTTTGCCCAGGAGTGCAAAAGGATAAGTGTGGGGGTGTGATGACTGCATATTTATGCCCACATTTATGCTTTAAAATTCAAATTTTTGATGGGATAATTGTGCTTAAATGGTTGATTTTAAGTGAATTTGTGATGATTGGAATTGTTGGGTTTTGGGAAATTAAGAGACTTAAAAAGTGAGGGGTGTTGCTCCCTCCACCACCACACCTTTCTTCCTTCACCTCCCCAATTTTTTTTAATTCCAATTATATCCTCAAATTAAAATTTTTTATTTTTATTATTTTAATTTATTCCAAACCTAGTTCTCCTACTTTACTCCCTGTACCCAATCTTTCCATCTCTCAATTCCGTTTAACAATTTACCTTATGTTTTACTTTACAACTCCATTTATCTTCTCCGTTTCACTTTTTCTCATCCGTTTCTTTCTTCTTCATTTTTCTTACATAATTAAAATACATTAAAAATATATTAAAAAATAATAAATCAAACATTTAAATTAAATTATTAAAATATTTCCAAAATAAAAATAAACTAATAAAACAAACCCTAAAATTAAAAACGTAACTTGGAGTCCGTTTAAGGAAAGAACGGATGTCAACATCCGTTTATGGAAAGAACGGATGTCAACATCCGTTTATGGAAAGAACGGATGTCAACATCCGTTTATGGAAAGAACGGATGTCAACATCCGTTTATGGAAAGAACGGATGTCAACATCCGTTTAAGGAAAAAACGGATGTCAACATCCGTTTATGGAAAAAACGGATGTCAACATCCGTTTAAGGAAAAAACGGATGTCGACATCATTTTACCTTAAACGGATGTTGACATCCGTTGAAGGATTTTGACATCTGTTGAAGGATGTCACCTCCGTTTAAAGGTTACATTTTCTATTTTAGGGTTTTATTTGAAGGTTTATTCGAATACGCACCTTGAGGAAGCAACACACGCACTGCACCACTCCACACACTACACCACGAGAGGGAGACTGCTTGATAATTCTTTCCACCATCACCAACCTTTACAATTTGTAGTATCTCACCGCGACAAAAGAAAGAGAAGAAGAAATATAATGTTAAAATAAAAGTATTTTACTCATGTACGGGGAACTAGAATAGGTTATTAGTGGAATAGGTTGTGAATGGGTAAAATTAAAAAATAACTCTAAAAATAAAATTTTACTTAAGGACAAAATAGTAAAAGGGAGGTGGAGGGAGAAAGGTGTGGTGGTGGAGGGAGCAACACCCAAAAGTGAGTTTTAGTGCATAAATTATTCTTGGATGTTCTAATGTTTATTTGTGCAGCTCAAAATATAAGTTTTATTGGTCCAAATGGCAATTCAAGGCCCAAAATCAGATTTTATTTGGAAAATTCAGAAGGGACTAAAGTGCAGATAGAGGAAATTTCAGGGTATTTGTGCAATTTTTGAAAGTCAGAAAATCTAAAAGATAAAATTCAGTTGTTGAATTTAATTTGGGAAGAAAATATCTTCCAAATAATTTTATCATTATCTAAATCTTTTAGTTATTTGGAAGATATAGGATATAAGATAATTAAGTTAATATCTATCAAATATTCTTTAAAACTAATTTAATCTAATGAATATTTGAAAGATATAATATATCAACAGAAAATATCTTATCAACAAACTATTCAGAGTCCAAGTCCAATCAAGCCTATATAAAGAGACCCAAGGGAGGTAGAAAAAGGGACTTCACTTAATTCATTCTCTCATACTCCTCTCACTTTTCTTTCATCTTGTATTCAACTCCATTCATGGAGAGCTAAGCATCTAGGGCTATTCTTCTGTAATTCCATTATGGATTCTGAGGTTAGATTGAGTTAATGCAATTGTTTACTTTGGTTATTGATTTAAGTTGTTCTATTTATGTCTTTCATCTCTCTATCTTGTTAAAAGCAAAGATTTTTGCATCATAATGTGTTTGAATCTACATGCATATTGATTATGAGTTTTAGGGTTTCTAGGTTTAAATTGAGAATCTACTTTGATTTAATTTAGGAACTTTCATATGATTAAATGGTTTTTACTATCAATTGAGAATGTACTTTGATTGATTAGTAATAATTTCAAATATAATCAATTGAGAATTTACTTTGATTGATTAGCTTTTAATTTAGTTAGGAGATTTAAGAATAGACATGATTAAACACAATAGAATTTGATTGAGAATGTACTTTGGTTGAATTTATTGTGAATAATCTAGAAAGGTTTTGCATTTGATTGAGAATTTACTTTGGTTAAATGCATGATCGCCCTCAAATTAATTAAGAATATACTTTAATTAATTTGAAACTTAAACAATAATCAATTGAACAATTATCCGTGAATAACCGATGACGAATCTACCTTGGAAAAGCAGTGGAATTAGCCTATTTCATTGTAACTGTTTTTAAGTTTCTTATTCGTTCTGTATACATTCTCCAAACATACTTTTATCCATAAGCATTGCATAGCATTCGTAAGAGTTAGATATTCAAAAGCAATTCTATGTTCTTTGGGAGACGACTCAAGATTACTTTAGCCCTATCTATTTTCTGGAATACTACTTGGCAATACTGAAATTGCCTTGAAAAGTAGTGTTAATTTGATAGCTTCAACGACAGCTTATCAGGTGTAACAGAAATACTATTCAATGTCTGGGACGGGTTCTACAATACATAAACGACAAGTAAGAAAAAACTATTCAGTTAAAATAAGATGATTAAATTGGATACCTTTTCCAAATGAAGCAGAGGGGTGGTAACAGAAATGAATTGCTGCGAAGATGGAGGTGATGTTTTCTTACTACTGACTCCACTCTCCATTGATGTTGTTGTACATGAATTGCAGTTACAAAACAGAGAGAAAAAATCGAAACTTTAGTACGATACAGCTTGTCGTGAAATTCATTAAAATATTCATTTGACACGTAATTGTTGCTTGAACATGTACGATTAACCAAATATTGTAATACTAATGATACAATTATGAAACAATACATCTCTTTATCTGATGGTGACATATTAACGCATCCAAAATATCTCTCTGTTGTGTTTGTGTCTATATATATATATACAGTTTACCCGGATAAAAGAAGAAAATGAAAATGTGCAAAACCAAATATAAATTAAGAGAAAATCTTTTTATTACGTGTGAAGAAAAAGAATAATAATAAATTATAATAATATAATTGATTATATTTTTAAATATTTTATTACTTTTACATTTATATAACTGACTAAATTATAAATATTATTGATAATTTGTTTAATCATAAATGTATAACTGACTCATTGGATTTTCTCATCATTTACTATTCTTTTAAAACTAAAAATGAATTGAATCATTAGTGAGTAAAATTTTCATAACTTTTCTCATCTTCCTTCTCACTTTTATCATTAGATTAATCTTATATTTTTAACTGAATATGTGTTATTTGCACACATAACTTCCATTTTCTCACTCTTACAAAATAAATATATTATTTTATTATTCATCAATATACTTAATTTTTAAAATAAAGTTTAAGACTAAATTAATTTATCACAATGTAATCAAAAATTGAGTGAATATAATTATTAAATAAATCTATGATAATCAAGATACAATTAAAAATGAATTATAAAAAAAAATTATATATAATTTTTTTCTTATTATAATAAATAAATATTAGAAAACTTATGAGATGAAAATAAATGTTAATTATTAAAATATATTTTACTATCAAATAAGACAAGAAAATTAATTATCTTCGAAAATGAAAGATATGAAAATTAAGAACAAAAATAATAAATTTATGTCTTTTTTTTCATAAACATAAAAAAAAAACCCATGAGAATGAGAATCAAGTATTATTAAAAAAAAAAACTCAAAAAGTAATAAAAAAGAAAATAAAAAATATCATAATAATACTTTTTATTTTATCAATTTAATTTTATAATTTATTATTTATTAATATTAAGTATTATGCTCTATAAAATAATAAAAAATATATAATTTAATTCACGGTCAATTCTCAGTACATACTGTATATAATTTTAAAAAAATTTAAATATTTGGGAGATGATGACACCCGCTTACCACAATAATCCACCCTGAGTGAAACAGTGAAAAAGTTACGTCAATCTTCCTTATATAATTTATATATCCGTTTTAATCATTTCAAATTATTAATTATAAATTATCAATGTTATTTCAATTATTATTAATTTCCAATGACAAAATTATATTATCATTAATAATTTATAAAAACATTTTCAACAAAACAAATTTAGCTTTAATATTTAAAAGAATACTTAACGTTAATTATCATTGCAATGTTTTTCTTATAGTAACTTTTTACGTAAATCATTAATAATAATAATAATAATAATATAAATAATTTTTATTAAATTTTAATTTAACAACATTTAAAATTAACTTATTTAAAATTTATTAAAAAAACTTTAATTAGCAATAATTTGATAAATAATTATTAGATAATTCTTTTGTCCATGGAAAAAATTTGGACATTCCACGCCCACTTGAAATTTGGAAAGTGTAGACTAACGTTTAGCACCTTTTTTTTTTAAAAAAGAAAACAAAAATTCCAACACAGATATATAGATATTTTATGATAAATTATTTATCTTAAAGGACATCAATGTCATTATACTTTAATTCAAATAGTCTACAATACTTTCTTTTTCTTTATCACATGATATCCTTCATCTGTTTTTTTTTTATTATTATTGTGTGGGATATATTCCGATCTCCTACTCAAACCATTTTTTTAAGATCAAAGGTAGATTTGGATTTCGATTTAAATACTCAATAACTTTTAATTTTTATTAAATAATACGTCCATATGTTCTACACTTTCATTTAGATCTAGCTGGAAGCAAAATTAACGTCAAACTTTAATTAACTTAAATCTATAAATAGGAAAATTTCAACTCCAACTAAATTTAACTCGGCTTAATTTTCCAAACTAAAATTCAAACAGATTCTTCTGTTCTCTGTACTCTGTAGGTGATAGATTCCTTTTATATTTACAATTATCTTTTCCAAAATATTATCATACTAAAATAGACTAGAACAGACACTTTGTAGAAAAATTTATTTCTTAAGAACTAAAGCCAGAAATCCATGTGAAATTGATGGGAAATGATAAGAGAGAATAAATAAAGATTGCAAGGAGCAACAAAACCATGATGCAACATTGTTAATAGTACAACATTTATTTTCTACCACATGAGTAACACAATAAGGGAACACATGTTATCACCGTACATCTAACTGAGACTCATCATTGCCACGACAAGTATTGCAAAATTAGACGGTCGAGTATCCTGAATCAAATTTCTATATGAAACCCAAAATGCCATTAAAAACGGCTAGCACCATATTTACATCATGCAGGTGATCCTCACTCGTCACCACGAATATGTTTTCATCCCAAAACTCATCAAATGTTAGCGGGAATTGGCATCCCTACCGCAAAAAGCCTCAACTTTACCTACAGAGGCATGCAAATTCAACATGAAAAATCATTTGTATATGAGGGCATCACGTCCAGGTCCAACACCAATGTAGTGAATAGGGACCCCACAAGTTCTTCTACCCTTTCCACGTATTGCCGTGCAGCTTTTGGAAGGTCAGAGTAGTTTCTTACGGAAGAAATATCAGACTTCCATCTTGGAAGTACTTCGTATTCCACCTACAAACAGCGACCCGATCATGCATTTAACCAAACGTTCGGTAATGCAATGGCATTCTATACAAACAGCGACCCGATCATGTGCAGATCCTTCGCATTGTCACTTAAGGAAGAGGCATTGGAATGGTATAACACTCTCCCTCCCAACACAGTGGATTGCTTCGTGGAAAGCTTCTTTAGGAGACAATACGCATCCAATCAGAAACAGGAGGTAACACCGGCAAATTTGGTAAATACAGGAGAAAGGAGAAACCTCCAAAACTCTATTAATGTCATGGTTAAATTTAGTTTCATTTGATTTAGACTTTTGTTATTGTCCTACGCTTTCATTATGGAATAAATAAGACCAGGTAATTGATGTCCAATCAATCGTTCCTAAAAGTTGCTAAAGAAGTGCATATCCAGCGAAAAAAGTCTCTTGAAGAGTCTTAAGAAAAAGACCGAGCGATAAATCCTGCTCGGCCGAAATGTAAATCCCTCTCGTCAAAATTGAAGATAAAGACCAAGAGGTAAATATACGTATGCAATGTCAAAATATATCTTTCCTTTTCATTCAGACGACTAGAATGTACTAAATTTGTTCACTCCTAAAAGCTCTCAAACTTCCAAAAACACTTACCTGCTACCATGATCACCAATCTGAACTAAGAAGTTTCCATCATCATTGAAGATGTTTATGATGTTGCTTGCAGAGTTTCAATTGTTGGTCCAACAAAAGACAAATCAACAAGGCTCTACCTTTAACACTAGATTAATCTTCAAGAACTTAAGAGTATAGCTATGATGTTCTCACTGTGGCATCCACAACTACTTTGATTGGGATACCCACATGCTGACAGAGTTGGTCGTACAATTTTGGAACAACCTGTAATTTAAACCGAATGACCTTGTCTCGAACGTCATCAAACAAGAGATTATGGTCAATCTCCAAACTATTGTTGTTGCCTTACAACTATGCTCCTTAATTGTTTAAAATGCTGAAAGCTCTATGATTAATTTTCAAAATTCAATTAAAATAATTGATTATATGTTTCATACAATCAATAAAAGCGTAACTTTGTATTTTAAATAAGTGTTTTAAAAACTTCATAAATAGACATTCAATCTCAATCTTTGAAGTAATTTTGCAATTATTTTGACTGAATTATATTAAAATTAACAAAGTTGTTTCATATTTTGAAAAGTGTTTTCTAGCTTCAAATAATCAAAGTTGTGTTGAGTTATAAAATCTTTATGATTATTTCTATTTGTATTGACAAACTCTTTTTAATTTGTTATCATTTATTTGTTTCAATGTTGTCTTATGGTAGTTGTATTAAGAATTGATAAATCATATATCTTTTTTAAAAGTTGATGGAGACTGATATCTTTTTGAAAATGATATCTTCTTGGGTGTTTCAACATTCAACATTGATTGTTGTATTAAATTTGTAATTGTTGTTTGCTTTCTACAAACTCCATTTGATAGTTGAATAATTTTTTCATCAGTGAGAAACTAAGGATTGAATATCAATATTTTGTGCAATATTTTCTATTATTATCAAAAAGACACATTAATACTGAGTCTATTATAAAAAAGACACATTAATACTGAGTCTATTATCAAAAGACATATTAGTTATTGATTGTATTCATTTTGTAGCAATTTTTCTCATATAAAGTAATTTGGGTTTTTTTATAACGAAAATGAATTAAAAACATAAAACAAAGATTGAAAAATATAAAATAAGAAGATAAAAAAGTCAATTTACAAATTGAAGCTCCATACAATTCACCTTATCATAATTATCTAAAAATTTAGATATAAATTGAAACAATTAACCAATTAAATTAATCAAATTAAAATATCATTTAATCTAATTTTTACCTAATTATCAAATAAAGATTCAATTGATTTCTAAAAATAAACACATTAGATTACAATCACAAAATAAATTTAAATTAGAAAAAGAAGAACAATCTCATAGCATCAATTGATTGATGCAAATTTTAATCTGATTTGTATATATTGAATTCATAAATTAGTTTTCAGTAATTACTTTTCCATATATAAAAAAATAATATCACAACAAGAGACAGAAAATGAAACAACAATTCTAAATTTGAGAGAAAAGGAAAGAAAAAAAAAACAACTTCTAAAATTATAAAATTAAACAAATGATTTATGTCTAAATGTTTAGAGTACATTTAGACTGTATATGACATATGTAAGGTGTCAGGCCTCAGAAAATAACGTGCGTAGTGGAGTCCACGTGGCAGCAGGAGGACGCGCCACACCAGCAGGGCACATGGACGACAACAGCGCCTGACAGCCACTAACGGATGCCAGGTGCCGCACGTGGAGGTGAGTCATGAACGTTGGTGGAAAGCTGACTGGCATGGGGAGAACGTGTGCTGCAGAAGGGGCGTCCGGCATGGGCAGTCAGGAAGAACGTGCGTCGACGGTAGTGGAAGACGCGTGGCAACTGTAGAGTGGTCGACCGTCCGGTATGGGCTGGCAGAGGCGTCGTGGGGTGCGCTGGCGGAGTGCGGACGTGCGCTGGCGAGTGCGGACGTGCGCTGGCGGAGAAGAAAGCAAATCTGAGATTTTTGAACTTATTCTCCACTCCTCCCTTCACGCATCTCTTTGCTTCATTTCTGAGAGTTCCTTCTCTTCCCTTGCTCTCTGCATTCTCTCCTCCTTCTCTCTACACTCTCTGCACCTCCTCCGATCAGTATCTCCGGTGCAGCTGAAGGACGCTCGACGTGGTACTCCAGAAGGACGTTCGGTTCGTGAAAAACTGAACCGGTAAGTCCTTCCCTTCCTCTCTGACGTTCGGTTTCATGCATGCATGTTGTACGTTCGTCTTTTCCTCAAAATGGGTGGTTCTGATGTTAGTTTTTGGCGTTCATTCGTATAGTGAATTAACGAGCGTTGGCGAGTTGAGTCTCTGTGGAGAGCGTCTGTGTGTGCGTCAGTGAACGTTCGTCCATTTCCGGGTAAGGGAAGCTTATTTAATTTAACTGGTTTGATGTATGCTATTTGAACGTTCGTTATTTGGCTGCATGAAAGTAATGCATGATGTATGAAATGATGGTATGAACGTTCGTTATTTTACTGTATGATGTTTCTGGGGTGATTTGCATGAACGTTCGTTATTTTGATTATATGAAGCTGTTATGTTTGATTTATGTTGAACGTTCGTTTTTATGGAATGAGAATGATATATGACTGAGAGTGGTGAAAAGAAAAGGGTCTGGTAATCGTTTACAGCACCCCTGTAAACGATTACCCGAGAGAGTTAGCCAATATGTACAGAAAGTCCAACACAGGTACTCAGTCAGATGAACAGGGGTCACCATTTAAAAAAAATGAGTTTTAGGCACTTCTGCACCTTCCCTGAGATGTTGTGCGTTCGTTCTGAACGGTCATTGACCGTTCGGTTTTGTTGGCAAAAATCATTGAAATGGGATTCTGTCATCTGGGTAGAATCCTGGTCGAGGACGAACGTCCTCACTGTTTGAGCGTTCGGTTTAGTCCTGTTGAATCTTGTACGTTTGATAAATTCTCTCTTTTTGGACTTGTATATGTATATGTAACAGTGCATTTTCCCGTTCGTATTACTTCTCCAAAAGTTCTCTTAGTTTATTTTCAAGATTTATTAATCTGAGTCACTGGAGCGTTCGGTCTTACACCAGACGTTCGCCCAGAATAGCGTTCGGTCTTACACCGGACGATCGTACTGGAAGACGTTCGGTCTTACACTGAACGTACGCTCAAAGTGTCGTTCGGTTTCATACCGAGCGTTCGTTTTAAATGAGGCTCGGCCTTATAATGGGCGTCCGCCCGAAACAGTGCTCGGTCTCCAACTGAGCGTCCGCCGAAACAGTGCTCGGTCTCCAACTGAGAATTCGTTCAAATAGTGCTCGGCCTCGAGCGTTCGTCCAAATAGTGCTCGGTATTGAAATGAGCGTTCGTCCTAATAGTGCTCGGTTTTGAATGAGCGTTCGTCCAAATAGTGCTCGGTATTGAAATGAGCGTTCGTCCTAATAGTGCTCGGTTTTGAATGAGCGTTCGTCCAAATAGTGCTCGGTATTGAAATGAGCGTTCGTCCTAATAGTGCTCGGTTTTGAATGAGCGTTCGTCCTAATAGTGCTCGGTTTTGAAATGAACGTTCGTCCTAATGGTGCTCGGTATTATTTTGAGCGCTCGTTCTCTTTTCCCACTAAATAGCGTTCGTCCAATGAACAGTATTAGACTTGGACATTTCTGAACTAAATAGCGTTCGTCCTTTTGGTCTCACTTACAGCGTTCGTCCTCGGTCTTTGGGGACAGAACATTCGGCTTTTGGTGATTTTCTTATCAAAAATGATTACGGAATGATGAATAGTGAATGATGAACAGTAAATGAGGGGAAATGAAAGTATGAATGTTTGATGAATAGTGAATGATGAACAGTATATGAGATGAAATGAAAGTATGAATGTTGAATGAGAGTTCCGAGGATGATTATGAGAATTTGTAAAGTGCGACCGTGGCCAGACTTAGCAGGCGATTCGATCCTGATATTCCGTGACTACTCGTCTTCACATAGAGGGGGTATGTCATGCGTGGGAATGGCAGGAGGTCCCCGTCACATAACTGTAATTTGGACGGAACCGTCACATAACTGTAATTTGGACGGAATGGACTAACCTCGGGTGGCAGCTGATGAGAATGCTAGTTACCACACCACCCGGGTGCGCGATCGTCGTAGCTACACGGAGAAATCTTACAGTCCGGACAGACAGTCGTGTTGAGTTTTATTTTGTACGTGCGTTAAATTATGTGATGTATGATGAATGCGTACGTTGATATGTATGTGTGAAATGAACTGTTTGCTGGAATTTATATGTTGATGCATGAGTTAAATTACATAAGCTTACCCTTTCGTTTTCCTTGTGTTGTCCATTGTTCTTGTACGTCCGTCTTGTCATTGCAATGATCATCCGTGTGGATGTAAGCAGAGGGAGATGAGCGTTTGGAAGAGTTGCTGGAAGAAGAGAATCTAGTAGATGTGGAAGTGAAGACCGAGCAGTGAGACCGCTCGGCCAGTAGTGTATTTTGTTGAACTGAGTGGTCGTTCGACCACCTCTTGCTTTCGTTTAAGTTTAAATTCGACCGTTCGGTAATTGTTTCTGTAAACCGTTCAGTCAGCTTTCTTGTACGTTCGGTTTATTCACTTGTAACTCTTGTAAGACGTGCGGTTTGGCGCGTTCGTTCGTTTTGTTGTAATACTGTACTCAAGGATGTTCGTCCTTGAGCATTCGTTCGTTTGAAAGTTTTAAAATTTTCAAATTTCTAGTGAAAAACTGTTTTGAATTATTGTTAAATGTGATATTCTGAATATATAGTTTTGGCTGTATTTTTGGGATGTCACATAAGGACTTAAATAATTTTCTTTAAAAAAAAAAAAAAAAAAAAAAAAGAAGGAACTGGGGACAATCAGCGCTGGGAAGCACCAACCGTCCATAGAAGGAAGTGAGATTTTAAATTTATTTGGCAAAAGGGGAACAACACACGTTCAAGCCCTTGCTTTCAGTTTTGGCACCATTCAAAAAGCATTGTGCGTAGGAGATAAGAAGGGGGTATGGGTTCTGCACTTGGGGAATGAAATCCTTGCTGTAAAATCCGTGAGAGAGGTGAAGTTGAGAGCTGCTGGAGTTTCAAGCAGGCAAGAAGGGTACTGGGTGCTGCATCCGGAGGAGTAAAGACCTTTACTGCAAATCTTTTGGAGAAAGATCCAAGGAAGTCTTCAAGAGGTAAGGGGAGCTAGATCCTTTTCTCTGGATTGTATGAACCATGTATGTGTGTACCGAAATCTATAATATAGTGTCGTTGATGAACAAATTTTGTACTTAGAGTAACTTTGTTGTGTATGAATCTGTATGAGTGGTTGTAAAATTGTGTTGTTGAAGAAAATATGGGAAGAAGGGGATGAAAATGGGGTTTCTGGGTTTTCTGGAAATCTGGTGCGTTTCTGCAGAATTCTGCAGAACGCGCGTTCGTCCAAATGGCTCGACAAATTAGTGATCGGCCAAAGAATGTTGAGCGTTCGGTTTTGTGTTCGGCGAACGTTAGTAAGTGTAGTGTTCGTCCTTCAATGTAAGTGTAGCGTTCGGTCTTGGTGTAATAGTAATCTTAAGCGTTCAATCTTAAACTGGTATACTCATATTTAGCGTTCGGTTTAGATGATGTATTCTCGGCTTGTGAGCGTTCGGTATTAATTTGGAATTCTTAAGTTTGAATCTTAGTCGTTCGGTCTTGATAAATTAATGAATGTAAGCGTTCGGTGTTAATTTGAATTCTTAGGTTTGGATCTTAAACGGTCGGTTTTGATGTATTAGTGATTGTAGTGTTCGGTCTTCATCTGATATTCTTAGGATTGAATCTTGAACATTCGTTTGTGATGTATTAGTGTGCGTTCGGTTTTGAATTGATATTCGGTAAATTTAGATCATGAACGTCCGGTTTTAGTGTATTAGAAATTGTAGCGTTCGGATAAAAATTAATACTCTCTGGATTTGAGTTAGTACCGAACGGTCAGAATGGATGTAGTACCGTTCGGTCAAATTTTGATTTAATACTGTTTGGATAAGTCGTGATCATTCGGCCAAGGTTTTAGACGTTCGGCCAGTATTTTAGGTGTTTGATAAAGTGATCTAGGTATTCGACGCAGAAAATAAACGTTCGTTCTAATAGTTTCCGTCATAGGCAGAGTGCGGTCTCGAAGAGGTTTTATATTTGGGCGCTCGTCCAAACAGTGAGGAATTCGATATGGTGTTCAATGATTTAACGTTCGCCCTAGGTACTTGATATTAGCGTTCGGCTCAGTAGTGTTGAATCCAACATTGTGTTCGTTCTTGAGCGTTCGGCCTAGTATGGTTTGATCTCACAGCGTTCGTTCTAGAAGTGTTCGGTCCATATGGTATTCGGCCTAAGAATTCGATCCAAGCGTTCGGCCTAAGTATCAATCTCAGCGTTCGGCCTAATAGTGTGTTCGGTGAAATAGCGTTCGGCCTGTTGGTAAATAGCGTTCATTCATTACCGTTCGGCAGATAACGTTCGTCCAAATAGTATTATGCAAATGTTGGGTTTTAAGTTCATTTTCTCTTGAATTGAATTATGTGCAAAATGTTTGGAATATATATACTGACTGTTATGTGATTTATGTGAATGAATGAGATATGTTGGATTTACTGTGATAATATGGTAGTTCTGGTTATTCATAACTTGGGATAAGGTTCAAAGTAACAGTATGATTCATGAACGTAATTCCATGATCCTCAAGGAGAGGATACATGGTGGTGTTTTGGGGTTGTATAGAATGATTACATGATAGCTCAGTTTTGGGGGTGAAACTTCAACGGTCTTTCTTCTCATGTAGAGAGGATTGAACATGTGGTGAGGAGTAGCAGGAGGTCCTAGTCTTGGATGCTTCCATATGATCCAAGGTGAGTGATAACGGATTAACCTCGTGACTGTGGTCGGGCGGTAGTGCCCAAAGTTCCACCGGGCGGTAGTGCCCAAGTTCACAAGGCGGTAGTGCCAGGGCGGGAGTGCCCAAATTTCATAAAGCCACCACGAGTGCAAGACCTGCCATAGCTCGGTAATCATTCTAGTCCGGACGAGTCGGTCTATAAAGCAACAAGTCGGGGTATAAAGTAACAAGTCTTGTGATGTCAGTTTACCATGTTTGGATGAATGTTTACATGTCGTGTGAGTGTGTGAATTGTGGTTTAATGAGTATGCTTTAATTGTTCTTTTATATGAATCTATGTATGATAACATGCTTTTTATATCTAGCTCACCCTTGCATTGTTTGTGTTGTGTGCTGTTTGGGTATGTTTCTTTGGCGATGATCATCCACTTGGATGGGAGCAGATGACGGGGAGGATACTTTGGAAACAGCTCTTGATGGAGACGGCAGTGCTGCAGCTTAGATGTGCTAGCTTTTATTCCGAGGACTCATATTATTTGGAAGAACTTTTGAGTGTTTAAATTTTTAATTGTCCCATAAATTCCAGGGAGAAATTCTAATACTCTAGTAGGAAATTTCGCACTATTCTAAGGATGACTGTAATCCTTGATTAACTCTTGACTGCTTTCCTATATTATGCATGATGACGTCTTTATTATATATGCATGACGTATATAATTGGGATGTTACAACATAAGTCTATAGAAGGAATCTAACGAGGTCCATAACTTCAAATACAAAATTTCACCTTAATACAAGAAAAATCAAACACATATAAATTATTTTATAGAAATTCAACAAATTTGTCTAAACTTCCAAAATTTATAAACGAGACTTCAAATCCAATAACTAATATATTCATTTTCAATCCTTTAAAAATGTAGATTTCAATGTAACTAAAACCATCAAATAAAATAACATCTAAAAATAATAATTAAGACGGTATTTATCTGAACACAAAAGATATATTAAATAACATTGCTAGTCTATTTAACACTATTCACATGATGTGGTTAATAATGTCTAAAAATATAGCTTAATTAAAATATATTAACAAAATATGTGATAAAATATTAGTAGTTTGATATATATTCTTAATATTATATATCAACATAATATAATATGTGAGACCCTTAATAATTAGCATAAATTAATTCTGACATCCTCACCATTAATGCACGCCACATCAATTCTCAAGCCATTAAAACCCACTCCCAACTCTGATTTTCACCTCTCTGCTGTGCATGGAAAGCTGGGCAAAATCATTTCTCTGGAAACATTAAAAACGCACCAATCTTTACATGCAAGCACGCCACGTGTTGCGGAAGAAGTTTCCAAATCAGAGTTTGGGTGCAGGTGTCGGCTTGAGACACGTTCGTTCAAACGAGCGTGAGATTTACAAAACCAGATTTTTCTGAAAAACTCTCCCACCTGCATCACTCATCTTCTTCCTCACGAAACACACCCATTCATCTTCTCCAACTTCTCTCTGAAACCAGTCACCTTCTCTCTACTGTAAAACTCACATCTCTTCTCCGATCACGTTTGCAGCACCGTAGGAGTGTTCTTCTTGCTGTGATCTTCCTTTTGGACCGAACCGAATTGGAATCTAAGCTGGTGAGTCCCCTTTCCGTAGTTCGTCCTTAGGTTTCTGGAAAAATAGGGTTTTTAGTTGCATGCAAGCATGTATTCTAAGTGTTCTGTATTCCGTGGTTAGATTTTGTTTTGGAAGAGTCAAGAACCTAAGAAAAGCTTGTTGAACGAAGCCACTTTTACATCTAGGACAAGTTTGGTTGCCAATCCGGGTAAGGGAAGCTTATATGTTTAATTTATACTGTATGTTATATGATCTGATGTGCATGTATGAATTGTATGACGTTTGAGCGGTATGGACGACTACTGTTATGGAAAATGATTTCTGATCTTTGCTTGATCTGCATGTTGGTTTGATACGTATGAAAAATGGATATATTATGGTGTATGAAGTAAATCTGTACGTTGATGTTGAATATGAAGTTACTGGAATGAATGTTATAAAGTTTATAAATTGAAAATCATATGAATTATACAGTATAAGTTTAAATGTTGAAATCTGGAAATCTGTTAAGGTTGAAAAACCTGAAACTTAAATCAATTCCTATGATCAATGACGCTCGTCACTCTACGGTCTTAAACCGTTCGGTTTCCTTACAATAACTTAGAATGGAATTCTTTCATTTGGAAAGGACTCTGCCCGAGAACGAGCGTCCCATTTGGATGTCTGAGCGTTCGGTTTTTGCTCAGCAGTTTTTAAATATCTAAAACTTTATGAATACGTAACGTTCGGTCTTAAACCGAACGTTCGTCCTTAAACAGCGTTCGGCCTTATGTCGAACGTTCGTTCTAAATAGCGCTCGGTCTCATACCGAAGCGGTCGTCCTAATTAGCGCTCGGTCTTATACCGAAGCGTACGTTCTAAATAGCGCTCGGTCTCATACCGAAGCGTTCGTCCTAAATAGCGCTCGGTCTTATACCGAAGCGTTCGTTCTAAAAAGCGCTCGGTCTCATACCGAAGCGTTCGTCCTAAAGAACGCTCGGTTTTGTATCGAACGTTCGTCACAAATTACCTTCGGTCATCTATTTAGCGTTCGCTTTAATGAAGTGTTCGGTCTTAAACCGAACGCTCGTCCTTATTCTTAATTCCTTAACTAACGTAAATAGCGTTCGTCCAAATATTTCAATATTCATTCTCTTACGTTCGTTCAAATACTGGCGTCAGTTCAGTATATACAAAATTTTTCAAAGAAAATTCTAAGTGTTATTGACCATCCTTAATACATTGAATCTGGTCCAAGATCTATATTATGAAATCTTCTAAGTATCATTATACCTTCAATATAGTCAGTTCATTTTACTGGTCAAACAGGGAGTCACGTCCGTCCATCCTGTACTATATTTGAACGTTCGTCCTATTTCTTCAAAGGACTGAACGTTCGTTCTTTTGTACTCTTAAAGTTAAAGATGAGATTGATTATGAATTATGATAAATTACAGTACGAACGTTATATTAAGTGATTCTATGATTATGGAATTTAAACGAGCGTTCCATGGAGGAACGACTCAGATGTATTAAATGTTAATTTGGTAAAGTATGAACATGGATAAGTTAAGCCTCGCGGTCCATCCTGATATTCCGTGATACTCATCTTCACGTAGAAGGGGGTAGTCATGCGTGGGAATGGCAGGAGGTTCTTCGTTCATCGCTTAGATATGGGCGAGGGATTAACCTCGAGTGGTAGCTGATTAGGTATATCCCGGCTAGTACACCACTCGGGTGCAAGGACGCTTGTAACTACATGGTTCATACAGTCCGGATGGTCTGTCTTATATACGTATTGCTATGATTATTATTTGAAAAGTTACATGTATGTGTGAATCGAAATGAAAATGTATGTGCTAATTGTATAAATTAAATATTATAAGCTTACCCTTGCATTTCCATTGTGTTGTCCACTGTCCATGTACGTTCGTCTTGTCTTGCAATGATCATCCGTGTGGATGTGAGCAGATGGTGGTGCATCTCTTGAAGAAATGCTGGAAGAAGAAAATTTGGAAGATGCAAGTCTGGTTGAGATGGAAGTCAAGGCCGAGCCTTAGAGCGCTCGTAGATGTTAGGGTGTAATTGTTAGCTCGTTTTGGACGTTCGGTTAATCCTTTTGTAAAACCGTTCGTTCTGTTTTAATTCCCTGTACTTTGATACGCTCGTTATTTTTGTACTGCAGCCGTTCGGCTTTGAACCCTTGAGTTCTGTTAATGCTAAAGACTGTTATTTTACTGTTAATTGTAATTAATCCTGATTTATGGTAATTACGGTATTTTGGGATGTTACATAATATATTTTATTAGTTTGTATTATCTTTTATTATTACTAAGTATAGGATATATCATAAGTTATTATTATTATTATTGATATTATGATTTTTGTGTAATTGATTTCTTAAGGACTTATAAACATTATAAATACATGTTATTTTTTATTGATTTGTAAATTAGAGAATTTTTTGTAGATGAATATTTTGTTTATGTTTCGATAGTCAAGAACATTCATGAAAAGTTTTCAAGCCACTCAAATCTTATTATAAACAAAAAACAATTATATTCAATTCAATTTATTACAACTAAAATAAAATTGATTTATATTAATTATTTTGAATAATATTTAAAAGATATTGATGTGAACTTTATTAAATATTGTGACATCCCAATAATACAGTATTAAACCATAAAATTAGAAAATCACATTTAATAATAATTCAGTACAGTTTTCCAACTAAATAAAACCAAACAAACGCTCAAGGACGAACGTCCTTGAATAGTCTTACAACAATAAAGAATGAACGCGTAAAGCCGCACATCCATACCAGAGTTACAAATTACAATCGAACGTAAAATTAAATCCTGACCGAACGGTTCACACAGGAAAACACCGATCGGTCATACATAATAGAATTTAAAGGATTTGCCGAACGTCTCACTGCTCAGTCTTCACTTCAACTTCAACCAGATTCTCTTCGTTCAGCATAGCTTCTAAAGGCTCATCCCTCTCTGCTCACATCCACACGGATGATCATTGCAATGACAGGACAGACGTACAAAACGAGACAACACAAGGAAAAACGAAAGGGTAAGCTTATGTAATTTAACTCATGCATCAACATACAAATTCAAGGAAAACAATTCAACATACATGCTCATTTCAACGCACGCTTAACATAAAACTCAACACACGACTGACTGTCCAGACTGTATGATTTCCCATGTAGCTACGACGTTCGCGCACCCGGGTGGTGTAGTAGCTGGCACTCTCATCAGCTGCCACCCGAGGTTAGTCCGTTCCGTCCAAATTACTGTTATGTGATGGTTCCATCCAAATTACTGTTATGTGACGGGGACCTCCTGCCATTCCCACGCATGACATACCCCCTCTATGTGAGGACGAGTAGTCACGGAATATCAGGATCGAATCGCCTACTAAGTCTGGCCACGGTCATACTTTACAAATTCTCATAATCATCAAAGAGTCATTCCTCCCCGGAACGCTCGTTCAATATTCATACTTTTATTTCATTCTCATAAACTGTACATCATTCACTATTCATCATTCCATAATCATTTTAATCATTCATAGGGAAACCAAAAAAAACGAACGTTCTGTCAACAATAAGACCGAGGACGAACGCTGTGAGCGAGACCCAAAAAGACGCTCGTTCGAATTAGAGTACGAACGGCAGAGTTACAATTACGTTCGCGAATGGCTGAAAAATATACTGTTCATTTGGACGAACGTTAATTACCTTGAGAATCAGTTGAATGAACGGACGCTCGTGAATCAATAACCGAACGTGGTAAATCTGAAGTTGGACGTACGCTATTTCAATAAAAACCGAACACCATTTAGAGCGAGCGCTCAGTATAATACCGAGCCCCATTTTAGGACGAGCGATCAGTTCAAAACCGAGCACCATTAGGACGAGCGTTCAGTATAAAACCGAACACCCTTTAGGACGAACGCTCAAATCAAAACCGAGCACCATTTGGAGGAACGCTCAGTTCAAAACCGAGCACCATTTTGGACGAACGCTGAGTTCAAAACCTAGCATCACTAGGACGAACGCTCAGTTCAATCCGAGCACCATTTTGGACGAACGCTCAGTGTGAGACCGAGCACCAATTTGAGCGAGCGCGAACACCATTTTGAGCGAGCTACAATGAACGAACCCACGAAGTTTATTATGTATTATTCTAACCGATCCCACGAAGTTTAGTTACAATTCCACTGAGTTAACTCAGAAGCTAGGACTGGAAATGCAAACTCGTTTGATGATACGATCTTGTCCAGGAAAAAGTATGGGGATTAAAGAATGCAAAATAAGACAGATATGGGGCGTCACAATCTAGCAAATTGATAAGTCAAGTGAAGATTTGCCACAAATATTAATCTTTGATAAAAATTAAAGTTTTAATCTAAGAACCAAGACAATCTTATCTGACTCAAGTGTTTACATAAACTTTTAGTATATTTATATACAGGTATATAAGTTAAG